>NC_084628.1:1088137-1312436 GCF_033978795.1 Nerophis ophidion | reverse complement strand
GGATGTCTTGTTTGGCTGATAGTAATCTGACAGCTATTAGAGGGCATAGGGTTAGGGACCTGCTGGCTTGGGGTGGCGGGTGGCGACGGTGTTGGGGGGGGGGGGGTGATATGATATATGCTTCCCCTCACAGTCGAGCCATGCGTGTGTGTGTGTGTGTGTGTGTGCGTGTGTGTGTGTGTGTGTGTGACTCCATTCTTCCACATTCAATTCTCTCTTAGCCTCAATGGCCTCCCTCTTATCCCCCCCCCCCCTCCTGCACCCTCATTCATTTCTCACCGCCCTTTCTTCCCTCCATCCCTCCATCCCCTCCCCTCTCTCCCGCTTCCTCCGGTGCCACCGTACATTTTCGGTGTCTCCGCCACGCTACGAGCCGTGCCCTTAATTTGACAGTGTCGCCGAGATCCATCTTCATTCTCTCACTCTTTTCATAATCTGATCCTCTTCCTCTAGCATGCAATTAGTCCCCCCTCCCTCCCTCCCTCCCCCCCCAGCCCCTCTCTCCCTGCCACCGCCGGCCCACGCTCCGTCCCCCCCCCCCGTCCCCTCGCGGCCTCCGAGCGGCGTGCCGCTGCCCCCGCCGTGCAGCCTGGATGATTGCTACAGCTTTCCCTGTGCAATCCATTTAGAGCCGGGGCCCTGTAATGAATATGTACATTGAGAGGGACCTCGGTAGAGGGGGGGGGGGGTATTGGGGGTGGGGTCACGAGCAATCAACCTTGAATTCAATTATGCCAGTGAAGGTTAATGACTGTGCTCAGTGGTCAGAGGCACGCGCCACAGCGCCCATTAAAGCAGCTTGTCAGAAGTGACAGCATCGAGGGGGGGGGGAAAGGAAGAGGAAGGGATGGGGGAAGACTGGAAGCCGGCGAGGGAAGGGAGGAGTCACGAGATAGATGGACAGCTAGATAAAACGGCGTCAGTCAGAGGTGCTAGATTACATTGAGTTGGCCCCAACAAATCAGATTGTAAAGTTCTGCAAACCAACCCCGGGCGAAGCTGAGCACGCTTGCTGTAATCTGATTAGTCTACATGAAGACGTGTCTGGAGTGTAATTCACTGCTCACTAATGAGGCCCCGTCTGAACCCGGGACAGATGAATCCGCCCCTACTGACGCCGAGCGCTCTCTTACCTGCAGCCGCATTGGCTCACCCTGCCGGAGTCAAAGCCGTCATTCTTCTGCGTGCATCCTACTGTAGGACATGGCTGTCAAACTCTGGCCCGCCGTGTAATTTCATTTGGCCCTCGAGGTAATATCGAATTAAAATTAGAGCTGGCCCGCCGGTGTTATGCAGGGTCGATGCCTCTGTAAGACTGCGTTCACCGCTGATACTCGTACTTGCCAACCCTCACGATTTTCGCGGGAGACTCCGAATTTCTCCCGATTTCCACCCGGACAACAATATTGGGGGCGTGCCTTAAAAGCACCGCAATTGCATGCAGGCCCAATCAGATAATATCTACGGCTTTTCACACACACCCAAGTGAATGCGACGCATACTTAGTCAACAGCCATACAGGTCACACTGAGGGTGGCCGTATGAACAACTTTAACACTGTTACAAATATACGCCACACTGTGAACCCACACCAAACAAGAATGACGAACACATTTCGGCAGAACATCCGCACCGTAACACAACATAAACGCAACACGGCAAATACATACAACCCCTTGCAGCACTAACTCTTCCGAGACGCTACAATATACAGCACCCAGCTACCCCCTATCCACCCCTGCACTTACCTCAATCGCGCCCACCTCAGCCTCCTGATGCTCTCTCAGGGAGAGCATGTCCAAATTCCAAGCTGCTGTTTTGAGGCATGTTAAAAAAAATAATGCACTTTGTGACTTCAATAATAAATATGGCAGTGCCATGTTGGCATTTTTTCCCATAACTTGAGTTGATTTGTTTTGGAAAACTTTCTTACATTGTTGAATGCATCCAGCGGGGCATCACAACAAAATTAGGCATAATAATGTGTTAATTTCACGACCTTTAGCGTCCTCTACAGCCTGTCGTCACGTCCGCTTTTCCGCCATACAAACAACGTGCCGGCCCAGTCACAGAATATATGCGGCTTTACCACACACAAGTGAATGCAACGCATACTTAGTCAACAGCCATACAGGTCACACTGAGGGTGGCCGTATGAACAACTTTAACACTGTTACAAATATACGCCACACTGTGAACCCACACCAAACAAGAATGACGAACACATTTCGGCAGAACATCCGCACCGTAACACAACATAAACACAACACGGCAAATACATACAACCCCTTGCAGCACTAACTCTTCCGAGACGCTACAATATACGGCACCCCGCTACCCCCTATCCACCCCTGCACTTACCTCAACCCCGCCCACCTCAGCCTCCTCATGCTCTCTCAGGGAGAGAGCATGTCCCAAATTCCAAGCTGCTGTTTTGAGGCATGTTAAAAAAAATAATGCACTTTGTGACTTCAATAATAAATATGGCAGTGCCATGTTGGCATTTTTTCCCATAACTTGAGTTGATTTGTTTTGGAAAACCTTCTTACATTGTTGAATGCATCCAGCGGGGCATCACATCAAAATTAGGCATAATAATGTGTTAATTTCACGACCTTTAGCGTCCTCTACAGCCTGTCGTCACGTCCGCTTTTCCGCCATACAAACAACGTGCCGGCCCAGTCACAGAATATATGCGGCTTTACCACACACAAGTGAATGCAAGGCATACTTGATCAACAGCCATACAGGTCACACCGAGGGTGGCCCGTATAAACAACTTTAACACTTTTACAAATATGCGCCACACTAAATAAGAATGACGAACACATTTTGGGAGAACATCCACACCGTAGCACAACATAAACTCAACAGAAGAAATACCCAGAACCCCTTGCAGCACTAACTCTTCCGAGACGCTATAATATACACCCTTGCTAACACCAAACCCCGCTCCCTCAATTTTTATTTAAATTTTTTTTTATATGCCATTGATATTTTTTTAATAATTATTATAATTTGAAACTGGATTTTGCATGTGACTATAAAGTTATATAAGCCTTGCTTGTTTAATATTCAATGCAGAACGTGTTTGGGTCCCTATTAAAAGGTTAATTGGTTCAACCTTGGCCCCCGGCTTTGTTCAGTTTAAAATTTCGGCCCACTCTGTATTTGAGTTTGACACCCCTGCTGTAGGCAATGTCACGGATACCTAAAAAAAAACAAAAGTATAGCGAAGGGTTTCATTCACGTGGTAAGCATACTTGCCAACCCTCCCGATTTTCCCCGGGGACTCCCAAATATCAGTGCCCCTCCCAAAGCAACCATTCTTTCAAGTGGAGTTTGTGACGAACCCCAAGATGCAGAAAAGGCGGCAGGCATTGTGCAAGAAAACATACAAACCCCGTTTCCATATGAGTTGGGAAATTGTGTAAGATGTTAATATAAACAGAATACAATGATTTGCAAAAACTTTTCAACCCATATTCAATTGAATGCGCTACAAAGCACTGCTAATAATAATTAACTTAGAATTTCATGGCTGCAACACGTGCCAAAGTAGTTGGGAAAGGGCATGTTCACCACTGTGTTACATCACCTTTTCTTTTAACACTCAATAAACGTTTGGGAACTGAGGAAACTAATTAATGAAGCTTTGAAAGTGGAATTCTTTCCCATTCTTGTTTTATGTAGAGCTTCAGTCGCTCAACAGTCCGGGGTCTCCGCTGTCGTATTTTACGCTTCGTAATGCGCCACACATTTTCAATGGGAGACAGGTCTGGACTGAAGGCCGGCCAAGAAAGTACCCGCACTCTTTTTTTACGATGCCACGCTGTTGTAACTCTTGTCTTGCTGAAATAAGCAGGGGCGCCCATGATAACGTTGCTTGGATGTTCCAAAACCTGTATGTACCATTCAGCATTAATGGTGCCTTCACAGATGTGTAAGTTACCCATGCCTTGGGCACTAATACACGCCAATACCATCACAGATGCCGGCTTTTCAACTTTGCGCCTATAACAATCCGAATGGTTATTTTCCTCTTTGTTTCGGAGGACACCGCGTCTTCTGTTTCCAAATATAATTTCAAATGTGGACTTGTCAGACCACAGAACAAAAACAGCCCCAAAGCATGATGTTTCCACCCCCATGCTTCACAGTAGGTATGGTGTTCTTGGGATGCAACTCAGTATTCTTCTTCCTCCAAACACGAGAAGTTGAGTTTATACCAAAATGGATACATGGATGATACAGCAGAGGATTGGGAGAATGCCATGTGGTCAGATGAAACCAAAATAGAACTTTTTGGTATAAACTCAACTCGTCGTGTTTGGAGGAAGAAGAATACTGAGTTGCATCCCAAGAACACCATACCTACTGTGAAGCATGGGGGTGGAAACATCATGCTTTGGGGCTGTTTTTCTGCTAAGGGGACAGGACGATTGATCCGTGTTAAGGAAAGAATGAATGGGGCCATGTATCCTGAGATTTTGAGCCAAAACCTCCTTCCATCAGTGAGATCTTTGAATGGTTGACCAAATACTTATTTTCCACCATCATTTACAAATAAATTCTTTAAAATTCCTACAATGTGAATTCCTGGTTTGTTTTTCCACATTCTGTCTCTCACAGTTGAAGTGTACCTATGATGAAAATTACAGACCTCTGTCATCATTTTAAGTGGGAGAACTTGCACAATCGGTGGCTGACTAAATTAATTTTTTGCCCCACTGTATCTAAGGGGAGAAGGAGGAGAGATCGGGTCAGAAAGAGGAGGAGAGCCCACAGCGGAAAGAAAGAGCAGACGACGGCGGCTGAAAAGCGGACCGTGAGCGAGAAGTGGAGAGGAGCAGCTGAAAGACAAAGCCTTATTTGGAAAAAATAAACAAGAGTCCATCCATCCATCCATCCATCCATCATCTTACGCTTAGCCGAGGTTGGGTCGCGGGGGCAACAGCCTAAGCAGGGAAACCCAGACTTCCCTCTCCCCAGCCACTTCGTCTAGCTCTTCCCGGGGGATCCCGAGGCGTTCCCAGGCCAGCCGGGAGACATAGTCTTCCCAACGTGTCCTGGGTCTTCCCTGTGGCCTCCTACCGGTTGGACGTGCCCTAAACACCTCCCTCGGGAGGCGTTCGGGTGGCATCCTGACCAGATGCCCGAACCACCTCATCTGGCTCCTCTCGATGTGAAGGAGCAGCGGCTTTACTTTGAGTTCCTCCCGGATGGCAGAGCTTCTCACCCTAAGGGAGAGACCTGGAAACTCATTTGGGCCGCTTGTACCCGTGATCTTATCCTTTCGGTCATGACCCAAAGCTCATGACCATAGGTGAGGATGGGAACGTAGATCGACCGGTAAATTGAGAGCTTTGCCTTCCGGCTCAGCTCCTTCTTCACCACAACGGATCGGTACAACGTCCGCATTACTGAAGACGCCGCACCGATCCGCCTGTCGATCTCACGATCCACTCTTCCCCCACTCGTGAACAAGACTCCTAGGTATTTGAACTCCTCCACTTGGGGCAGGGTCTCCTCCCCAACCCGGAGATGGCATTCCACCCTTTTCCGGGCGAGAACCATGGACTTGGACTTGGAGGTGCTTAGTCTCATTCCGGTCGCTTCACACTCGGCTGCGAACCGATCCAGCGAGAGCTGAAGATACCTGTCAGATGAAGCCATCAGGACCACATCATCTGCAAAAAGCAGGGACCTAATCCTGCGGTCACCAAACCGGAACCCCTCAACGCCTTGACTGCGCCTAGAAATTCTGTCCATAAAGGTTATGAACAGAATCGGTGACAAAGGACAGCCTTGGCAGAGTCCAACCCTCACTGGAAATGTGTTCGACTTACTGCCGGCAATGCGGACCAAGCTCTGACACTGATCATACAGGGAGCGGACCGCCACAATCAGACCGTCCGATACCCCATACTCTCTGAACACTCCCCACAGGACTTCCCGAGGGACACGGTCGAATGCCTTCTCCAAGTCCACAAAGCACATGTAGACTGGTTGGGCAAACTCCCATGCACCCTCAAACAAGAGTCAAACCTGCTAAAGAATGTATTTCCTTGGTGGCCCATGGAACCCGAGCGACGACAACATATGTGAGTCAAGGCCGGTGGCCAAATACTTTTGGCAATCTAGTGTATGTCTGAGTTGAGTTGGATGTGGCTTGAGGTGAATGTCAAAGATTTATGAATGGACCATCCCGGGTTGTGGACATCTCCTCCTCCCCCTCTTCATCCTGCTCGATACGTGAACCGCTCTTAGGCTTTATAGGCTTTATTTCTGCAGTATCCATCAAGAGAGGATATCCAAAAGCAAATTTAGGGAAAGTTGGCCACGCCGGTATCCGCCCTTTAAATAGTTTATGTTGTACGCCGATGAAGAAAATATCAAATTTGCCTTGAAAATGTATGGAAATTGGATCAATGCTATTACGCCAGCGACTTTTTTAAAGCAATATCTTCTTTCCACCGACAGCTCGTGTGCTGATGATAAATAGACGCTCGTCAGAGGGAGTTGGGGAGGGGGGGGGGGCTCCTTACCCCTCGTGCTAGCAGTCTGTTATTGCATTTCAGCCAAACAGGATCAACATGCATACTTAGGAGTGAAGCTCCCCAAATAAACCCGCCTCCCAACGTTGCCGCCACTCTCTGCCTCTCTTCCTCACTCGCTTTATTCGTCATCAAGAAGCCTTTTCACCACGCTGAAGAGTCAGGTTATTGTAAATAAGATGAGATTTACCAAGCCGGTGTGTGTGTGTGTGTTTGCACGAGGCAACAGGACGGCTTTCAAATGGCGATTCATCAGCTTGTCACAATCAGGCCTCCCTGAGACACTAATAACTGTGTGTGTGTGTGTTTGAGTGACAGCTCCTCACACACACATCAAGTGCACTTGATCTGATCCTGTCACGGCCCCATACCTCCCGTCCCGTCTGGCCATGGGTCCGCTCGCCTCAAAACCGCCTTTATTCCTATCTCAATTATTGTCGGTGCTCGCATTTTCCAGTTAGTTGGCCAGCTGAGTGGTATTGGCTTTCCAATCAATGTGCTGATTGTTATGAAGGGGGAGGGCTATTTATTCAAAGCGGAACACTTTCTCTGTCTTCACCGCCTCCTTTGATGGCCGCACGTATTGATTTTGTATTCATCACACGCGCCTATTGCATTTCCGCTTTCACAAGCTATTTGAAAAAACAAAACAAAAACACAAACAAAAAAAAAAACATCAACTGAAGTCTGCCATTTCATTGTAACCTACATTATAGTTTTTTTTACCAACATTTACCAAGACTCCGTCCATCCATTTTCTACCGCTTATTCCCTTTTGGAGTGGCAGGGGGCGCTGGCGCCTATCTCAGCTACAATTGGGCAGAAGGCAGGGTACACCCTGGACAAGTGGCCACCTCATCGCAGGGCCAACACAGATAAACAGACAACATTCACACACTAGGGACCATTTAGTGTTGCCAATCAACCTATCCCCAGGTGCATGTCTTTGGAAGTGGGAGGGGCCTATCCCCAGGTGCATGTCTTTGGAAGTGGGAGGAAGCCGGAGGGAACCCACGCATTCACGGGGAGAACATGCAAAGTCCACACAGAAAGATCCCAAGCCTGGATTTGAACCCAGGACTGCAGGAACTTTGTATTGTGAGGCAGACGTACTAACCCCTCTTCCACCGTGAAGCCCGACCTCAAGAATCTCACCTTAAAACTTATTTGTATACTCTAGCCTTTAAATAGACTCCCTTTTTCGACCAGTTGATCTGCCGTTTCTTTTCTTTTTCTCCTATGTCCCACTCTCCCTTGTGGAGGGGGTCCGGTCCGATCCGGTGGCCATGTACTGCTTGCCTGTGTATCGGCTGGGGGACATCCGCCTCCGCTTGGGATGGTTTCCTGCTGGCTCCGCTGTGAACGGGACTCTCGCTGCTGTGTTGGATCCGCTTTGGACTGGACTCTCGCGACTGTGTTGGATCCATTATGGATTGAACTTTCACAGTATCATGTTAGATCCGCTCGACATCCATTGCTTTCCTCCTCTCCAAGGTTCTCATAGTCATCATTGTCACCGACGTCCCACTGGCTGTGAGTTTTCCTTGCCCTTATGTGGGCCTACCGAGGATGTCGTAGTGGTTTGTGCAGCCCTTTGAGACACTAGTGATTTAGGGCTATATAAGTAAACATTGATTGATTGATTGATTGAAGATGTGGCCTGCAACTAGGGCTGGCCTTTTTTTTAATATCTCGATATTTTTAGGCCATATCGCGATACACGATATATAGTGAAGAAAATAAGTATTTGAACACCCTGCTATTTTGCAAGTTCTCCCACTTAGAAATCATGGAGGGGTCTGAAATTCTCACGGTAGGCGCATGTCCAGTGTGTAAAAAGAAAAATCCAGAAATCTCAATCTGTGATTTTTTAACAATGTATTTGTGTGATACAGCTGAAAATAAGTATTTGAACTGCAACATTAATATTTGGTAGAGTAGCCTTTGTTTGCAGTTACAGAGGTCAAAATGTTTCCTGTAGTTCTTCAGCAGGTTTTCAGACTGCAGGAGGGATTTTGGCCCAGTCCTCCACACAGATCTTCTCTAGATCAGTCAGGTTTCTGGGCCGTCGCTGAATAATACAGACTTTCAGCTCCCTCCAAAGATTTTCAATTGGATTTAGGCCTGTAGACTGGCTAGGCCTCTCCAGAACCTTGATATGGTTCTTACGAAGCCACGTCTTGGTTTTCCTGGCTGGGTGCTTTGGGTCATTGTCATGTTGGAAGATCCAGACACGACTTGTCTTCAATGATCTGACTGAGGGAAGGAGGTTTTTGGACAAAATCTCACAATACATGGCTGCAGTCATCCTCTCCTTAATTCAGTACAGTCGTCCTGTCCCATGAGCAGAAAAACACCCCAAAGCATGATGCAACCACCCCTATGCTTCACAGTAGTTATGGTGTTCTTGGGATTGTACGCATCATCCTTCTTCCTCCAAACACGCATAGTGGAATTATGACCAAAAAGGTAAATTTTGGTCTCATCTGTCCACAAAACTTTCTCCCATGACTCCTGTGGATCATCCAAATGGTTTTTGGCAAACTTAAGACGGGCCTTAACATGTGCGGGTTTAAGCAGGGGAACCTTCTGTGATATACATGATTTCAAACCATGGCGTCTTAGTGTATTACCAACAATCACCGTGGAAACAGTGGTCCCTGTTACGACTGGTTGGCATAGTGATGCCAAATTGGTCCCTTCGTGGATGCGTCGGCATGAACACAGCAACGGTAAGTTTAAATGATTTATTAACCTTACCAAAAACAGACTATGAACAAAAACACTGGAGCTAACAGACAAAAATAAACCAAGGGCGCTAGCATGAGAGCTAGGAATAGAAAATACAAAAACTATACTTGGCACGAAGCACACAAAAGAGTAAACAAAAAAACATTCAGCATGAAAGCTGGAATATCAAGTGGCTTAGCGTAAGAGCTGGCGAGAAAATACATACGGGTAGTAGACAGTCGTGAATGTTGCTCGAAGGCAAATTAGAGTCCCAGAAAGAATGACGAAAAGGGACGGGCTTAAATCGGTGAGTAATCAAAAAGTGACAGGTGTCCAGAAACTGTGATTAGCAGGTGGGATCAATGAGGAACCATGGTGACTGACTAAACAGGAAGTAAGAGTGTAGAACGGTGATACAACAACTGGAAGTATAAAACATATGTGGTGATCCAAGTAGCGGATCGCAACAGTCCCAGCTCTTTTCAGGTCACTCACCAGGTCCTGTCGTGTAGTCCTGGGCTGATTCCTCCCCTTTCTTAGCATCATTGAGACCCCAGCAGGTGATATCTTGCATGGGGCTCCACTCCCATTGAGATTGAGCGTCAAGTTTAGTTTCTTCCATTTTCTAATGATTGCTCCAACAGTGGACCTTTTCTCACCAAACTGCTTGGCAATTTCTCCGTAGCCCTTTCCATCCTTGTGGAGTTGTACAATGTTGTCTCTGGTGTCTTTAGACAGCTCTTTGCTCTTAGCCATGCTGAATGTTTTGGGTCTTACTGATTGTATGGGGTGGACAGGTGTCTTTATGCAGCTAACCACCTCACACAGGTGCATCTGATTCAGGATAATACAGTGGAGTGGAAAAGGACTCTTAAAGGCGGACTAACAGGTCTTTGAGAGTCAGAATTTTAGCGGATAAACAGGTGTTCAAATATTTTCAGCTGTATCACACACATACATTGTTAAACAATCAGATTCTGATTTCTGGATTTTTCTTTTCAGGTTATCTCTCATAGAGATGAAAATTTCAGACCCCTCTATGATTTCTAACTGGGAGAACTCGCAAAATAGCAGGATGTTCAAATACTTATTTTCTCGACTGTTTATCTCAATATTTTGCCTCAGCCTTGAATGAACACTTGATAATAAATAATAAATAAATGGGTTGTACTTGTATAGCGCTTTTCTACCTTCAAGGTACTCAAAGCGCTTTGACACTACTTCCACATTTACCCATTCACACACACATTCACACACTGATGGAGGGAGCGGCCATGCAAGGCGCCAACCAGCACCCATCAGGAGCAAGGGTGAAGTGTCTTGCTCAGGACACAACGGACATGACGAGGTTGGTTCCAGGTTGGGATTTGAACCAGTGACCGTCGGGTTGCGCACAGCCACTCTCCCACTGCGCCACGCTGTCCCGACAGAACCCGAAAATGGCAGAAAATGCATTTTTTTGGGGAAAAATCTTTGCTAAAAAAAGGTATTAAAATTTTAAAAAAACGGATTTGCTTCAGAAACACAATACTGGTGCTGTAGTTGTAGGAGATGTCTCAAAAGATTTTTCCCCAAAAAAATGCATTTTCTGCCATTTTCGGGTTCTGTCGGGACTCCTGATGACGTTTTGAGACATCTCCTACAACTACAGCACCAGTATTGTGCTGCTGAAGCAAATCCGTTTTTTTGAAATTTTGCATAAGGGTCCCCCCCCCCTTACGAAATTTTAGCGAAAAAAAGTTTTTCAAAAATATGAATTTTCTGCCATTTTCGGATTCTGTCGGGACTCCTGATGACGTTTTGAGACATCTCCTACAACTACAGCACCAGTATTGTGCTGCTGAAGCAAATCCGTTTTTTTGAAATTTTGCATAAGGGTCCCCCCCCCTTACGACATTTTAGTGAAAAAAAGTTTTCCAAAAATATGCATTTTCTGCATTTTCCGGTTTTGTCAAGACTCCCGATGACGTTTTGAGACATCTCCTACAACTACAGCACCAGTATTATGTTTCTGAAGCAAATCCGTTTTTTAAAAATTTTAATACCTTTTTTAGCGAAGATTTTTCCCCAAAAATATGCATTTTCTGCCATTTTCGGGTTCTGTCGGGACTCCTGACGACATTTTGAAACATTTCCTACAGCTGCAGCACCTGTATTGTGCTGCCGAAGTAAATACATTTTTTTGGATTTTTGCATAAGGGTCCCCCCTTACGAAATTTTAGCGAAAAAAAGTTTTTCAAAAATGTGCATTTTCTGCCATTTTCGGGTTCTGTCGGAACTCCTGATGACGTTTTGAGACATCTCCTACAACTACAGCACCAGTATTGTGTTTCTGAAGCAAATCC
This sequence comes from Nerophis ophidion, assembly GCF_033978795.1. Taxonomy (NCBI): domain Eukaryota; kingdom Metazoa; phylum Chordata; class Actinopteri; order Syngnathiformes; family Syngnathidae; genus Nerophis; species Nerophis ophidion. The sequence goes on along the minus strand of NC_084628.1, from coordinate 1,300,804 downwards.
GTTTTTTAAAAATTTTAATACCTTTTTTTAGCGAAGATTTTTCCCCAAAAAAATGCATTTTCTGCCATTTTCGGGTTCTGTCGGGACTCCTGACGACATTTTGAAACATATCCTACAGCTGCAGCACCTGTATTGTGCTGCTGAAGTAAATACATTTTTTTGGATTTTTGCATAAGGGTCCCCCCTTACGAAATTTTAGCGAAAAAAAGTTTTTCAAAAATATGCATTTTCTGCCATTTTCGGGTTCTGTCGGGACTCCTGATGACGTTTTGAGACATCTCCTACAACTACAGCACCAGTATTGTGTTTCTGAAGCAAATCCGTTTTTTAAAAATTTTAATACCTTTTTCAGCAAAGATTTTTCCCCAAAAATATGCATTTTCTGCCATTTCCGGGTTCTGTCGGGACTCCTGACGACATTTTGAAACATTTCCTACAGCTGCAGCACCTGTATTGTGCTGCCGAAGTAAATACATTTTTTTGGATTTTTGCATAAGTGTCCCCCCTTACGAAATTTTAGCGAAAAAAAGTTTTTCAAAAATGTGCATTTTCTGCCATTTTCGGGTTCTGTCGGAACTCCTGATGACGTTTTGAGACATCTCCTACAACTACAGCACCAGTATTGTGTTTCTGAAGCAAATTCGTTTTTTAAAAATTTTAATACCTTTTTTTAGCGAAGATTTTCCCCCCAAAAAATGCATTTTCTGCCATTTTCGGGTTCTGTCGGGACTCCTGACGACATTTTGAAACATTTCCTACAGCTGCAGCACCTGTATTGTGCTGCCGAAGTAAATACATTTTTTTGGATTTTTGCATAAGGGTCCCCCCTTACGAAATTTTAGCGAAAAAAAGTTTTTCAAAAATGTGCATTTTCTGCCATTTTCGGGTTCTGTCGGAACTCCTGATGACGTTTTGAGACATCTCCTACAACTACAGCACCAGTACTGTGTTTCTGAAGCAAATCCGTTTTTTAAAAATTTTAATACCTTTTTTAGCAAAGATTTTTCCCCAAAAATATGCATTTTCTGCCATTTCCCGGTTCTGTCGGGACTCCTGACGACATTTTGAAACATTTCCTACAGCTGCAACACCTGTATTGTGCTGCCGAAGTAAATACATTTTTTTGGATTTTTGCATAAGGGTCCCCCCTTACGAAATGTTAGCGAAAAAAAGTTTTTCAAAAATGTGCATTTTCTGCCATTTTCGGGTTCTGTCGGAACTCCTGATGACGTTTTGAGACATCTCCTACAACTACAGCACCAGTATTGTGTTTCTGAAGCAAATCCGTTTTTAAAAAATTTTAATACCTTTTTTTAGCGAAGATTTTTCCCCCAAAAAATGCATTTTCTGCCATTTTCGGGTTCTGTCGGGACTCCTGACAACATTTTGAAACATTTCCTACAGCTGCAGCACCTGTATTGTGCTGCCGAAGTAAATACATTTTTTTGGATTTTTGAATAAGGGTCCCCCCTTACGAAATTTTAGCGAAAAAAAGTTTTTCAAAAATGTGCATTTTCTGCCATTTTCGGGTTCTGTCTGAACTCCTGATGACGTTTTGAGACATCTCCTACAACTACAGCACCAGTATTGTGTTTCTGAAGCAAATCCGTTTTTTAAAAATTTTAATACCTTTTTTTAGCGAAGATTTTTCCCCCAAAATATGCATTTTCTGCCATTTTCGGGTTCTGTCGGGACTCCTGACGACATTTTGAAACATTTCCTACAGCTGCAGCACCTGTATTGTGCTGCCGAAGTAAATACATTTTTTTGGATTTTTGCATAAGGGTCCCCCCTAACGAAATTTTAGCGAAAAAAAGTTTTTCAAAAATGTGCATTTTCTGCCATTTTCGGGTTCTGTCGGAACTCCTGATGACGTTTTGAGACATCTCCTACAACTACAGCACCAGTATTGTGTTTCTGAAGCAAATCCGTTTTTAAAAAATTTTAATACCTTTTTTTAGCGAAGATTTTTCCCCCCAAAAATGCATTTTCTGCCATTTTCGGGTTCTGTCGGGACTCCTGACGACATTTTGAAACATTTCCTACAGCTGCAGCACCTGTATTGTGCTGCCGAAGTAAATACATTTTTTTGGATTTTTGCATAAGGGTCCCCCCTTACGAAATTTTTGCGAAAAAAAGTTTTTTAAAAATTTGCATTTTCTGCCATTTTCGGGTTCTGTCGGAACTCCTGATGACGTTTTGAGACATCTCCTACAACTATAGCACCAGTATTGTGTTTCTGAAGCAAATCCGTTTTTTAAAAATTTTAATACCTTTTTTTAGCGAAGATTTTTCCCCCCAAAAATGCATTTTCTGCCATTTTCGGGTTCTGTCGGGACTCCTGACGACATTTTGAAACATTTCCTACAACTACAGCACCAGTATTGTGCTGCTGAAGCAAATCCGTTTTTTTGAAATTTTGCATAAGGGTCCCCCCCCCCTTACGAAATTTTAGCGAAAAAAAGTTTTTCAAAAATATGAATTTTCTGCCATTTTCGGGTTCTGTCGGGACTCCTGACGACATTTTGAAACATTTCCTACAGCTGCAGCACCTGTATTGTGCTGCCGAAGTAAATACATTTTTTTGGATTTTTGCATAAGGGTCCCCCCTAACGAAATTTTAGCGAAAAAAAGTTTTTCAAAAATGTGCATTTTCTGCCATTTTCGGGTTCTGTCGGAACTCCTGATGACGTTTTGAGACATCTCCTACAACTACAGCACCAGTATTGTGTTTCTGAAGCAAATCCGTTTTTAAAAAATTTTAATACCTTTTTTTAGCGAAGATTTTTCCCCCCAAAAATGCATTTTCTGCCATTTTCGGGTTCTGTCGGGACTCCTGACGACATTTTGAAACATTTCCTACAGCTGCAGCACCTGTATTGTGCTGCCGAAGTAAATACATTTTTTTGGATTTTTGCATAAGGGTCCCCCCTTACGAAATTTTTGCGAAAAAAAGTTTTTTAAAAATTTGCATTTTCTGCCATTTTCGGGTTCTGTCGGAACTCCTGATGACGTTTTGAGACATCTCCTACAACTATAGCACCAGTATTGTGTTTCTGAAGCAAATCCGTTTTTAAAAATTTTAATACCTTTTTTTAGCGAAGATTTTTCCTCAAAAAAATGCATTTTCTGCCATTTTCGGGTTCTGTCGGGACTCCTGACGACATTTTGAAACATATCCTACAGCTGCAGCACCTGTATTGTGCTGCTGAAGTAAATATATTTTTTTGGATTTTTGCATAAGGGTCCCTCCTTACGAAATTTTAGCGAAAAAAAGTTTTTCAAAAATATGCATTTTCTGCCATTTTCGGGTTCTGTCGGGACTCCTGATGACGTTTTGAGACATCTCCTACAACTACAGCACCAGTATTGTGTTTCTGAAGCAAATCCGTTTTTTAAAAATTTTAATACCTTTTTTTAGCGAAGATTTTTCCCCAAAAAAATGCATTTTCTGCCATTTTCGGGTTCTGTCGGGACTCCTGATGACGTTTTGAGACATTTCCTACAGCTGCAACACCTGTATTGTGCTGCCGAAGTAAATACATTTTTTTGGATTTTTGCATAAGGGTCCCCCCTTACGAAATTTTAGCGAAAAAAAGTTTTTCAAAAGTGTGCATTTTCTGCCATTTTCGGGTTCTGTCGGAACTCCTGATGACGTTTTGAGACATCTCCTACAACTACAGCACCAGTATTGTGTTTCTGAAGCAAATCCGTTTTTTAAAAATTTTAATACCTTTTTTTAGCGAAGATTTTTCCCCCAAAAAATGCATTTTCTGCCATTTTCGGGTTCTGTCGGGACTCCTGACGACATTTTGAAACATATCCTACAGCTGCAGCACCTGTATTGTGCTGCTGAAGTAAATACATTTTTTTGGATTTTTGCATAAGGGTCCCCCCTTACGAAATTTTAGCGAAAAAAAGTTTTTCAAAAATATGCATTTTCTGCCATTTTCGGGTTCTGTCGGGACTCCTGATGACGTTTTGAGACATCTCCTACAACTACAGCACCAGTATTGTGTTTCTGAAGCAAATCCGTTTTTTAAAAATTTTAATACCTTTTTTAGCAAAGATTTTCCCCAAAAATATGTATTTTCTGCCATTTTCGGGTTCTGTCGGGACTCCTGACGACATTTTGAAACATTTCCTACAGCTGCAGCACCTGTATTGTGCTGCCGAAGTAAATACATTTTTTTGGATTTTTGCATAAGGGTCCCCCCTTACGAAATTTTAGCGAAAAAAAGTTTTTCAAAAATGTGCATTTTCTGCCATTTTCGGGTTCTGTCGGAACTCCTGATGACGTTTTGAGACATCTCCTACAACTACAGCACCAGTATTGTGTTTCTGAAGCAAATCCGTTTTTTAAAAATTTTAATACCTTTTTTTAGCGAAGATTTTTCCCCCAAAAAATGCATTTTCTGCCATTTTCGGGTTCTGTCGGGACTCCTGACGACATTTTGAAACATTTCCTACAGCTGCAGCACCTGTATTGTGCTGCCGAAGTAAATACATTTTTTTGGATTTTTGCATAAGGGTCCCCCCTTACGAAATTTTAGCGAAAAAAAGTTTTTCAAAAATGTGCATTTTCTGCCATTTTCGGGTTCTGTCGGGACTCCTGATGACGTTTTGAGACATCTCCTACAACTACAGCACCAGTATTTTGTTTCTGAAGCAAATCCGTTTTCCAAAAATTTTAATACCTTTTTTTAGCGAAGATTTTTCCCCAAAAAAATGCATTTTCTGCCATTTTCGGGTTCTGTCGGGACTCCTGACGACATTTTGAAACATTTCCTACAGCTGCAGCACCTGTATTGTGCTGCCGAAGTAAATACATTTTTTTGGATTTTTGCATAAGGGTCCCCCCTTACGAAATTTTAGCGAAAAAAAGTTTTTCAAAAATGTGCATTTTCTGCCATTTTCGGGTTCTGTCGGGACTCCTGATGACGTTTTGAGACATCTCCTACAACTACAGCACCAGTATTTTGTTTCTGAAGCAAATCCGTTTTCCAAAAATTTTAATACCTTTTTTTAGCGAAGATTTTTCCCCAAAAAAATGCATTTTCTGCCATTTTCGGGTTCTGTCGGGACTCCTGACGACATTTTGAAACATTTCCTACAGCTGCAGCACCTGTATTGTGCTGCCGAAGTAAATACATTTTTTTGGATTTTTGCATAAGGGTCCCCCCTTACGAAATTTTAGCGAAAAAAAGTTTTTCAAAAATGTGCATTTTCTGCCATTTTCGGGTTCTGTCGGAACTCCTGATGACGTTTTGAGACATCTCCTACAACTACAGCACCAGTATTGTGTTTCTGAAGCAAATCCGTTTTCCAAAAATTTTAATACCTTTTTTTAGCGAAGATTTTTCCCCAAAAAAATGCATTTTCTGCCATTTTCGGGTTCTGTCGGGACTCCTGATGACGTTTTGAGACATCTCCTACAACTACAGCACCAGTATTGTGTTTCTGAAGCAAATCCGTTTTTTAAAAATTTTAATACCTTTTTTTAGCGAAGATTTTTCCCCCAAAAAATGCATTTTCTGCCATTTTCGGGTTCTGTCGGGACTCCTGATGACGTTTTGAGACATTTCCTACAGCTGCAACACCTGTATTGTGCTGCCGAAGTAAATACATTTTTTTGGATTTTTGCATAAGGGTCCCCCCTTACGAAATTTTAGCGAAAAAAAGTTTTTCAAAAGTGTGCATTTTCTGCCATTTTCGGGTTCTGTCGGAACTCCTGATGACGTTTTGAGACATCTCCTACAACTACAGCACCAGTATTGTGTTTCTGAAGCAAATCCGTTTTTTAAAAATTTTAATACCTTTTTTTAGCGAAGATTTTTCCCCCAAAAAATGCATTTTCTGCCATTTTCGGGTTCTGTCGGGACTCCTGACGACATTTTGAAACATATCCTACAGCTGCAGCACCTGTATTGTGCTGCTGAAGTAAATACATTTTTTTGGATTTTTGCATAAGGGTCCCCCCTTACGAAATTTTAGCGAAAAAAAGTTTTTCAAAAATATGCATTTTCTGCCATTTTCGGGTTCTGTCGGGACTCCTGATGACGTTTTGAGACATCTCCTACAACTACAGCACCAGTATTGTGTTTCTGAAGCAAATCCGTTTTTTAAAAATTTTAATACCTTTTTTAGCAAAGATTTTCCCCAAAAATATGTATTTTCTGCCATTTTCGGGTTCTGTCGGGACTCCTGACGACATTTTGAAACATTTCCTACAGCTGCAGCACCTGTATTGTGCTGCCGAAGTAAATACATTTTTTTGGATTTTTGCATAAGGGTCCCCCCTTACGAAATTTTAGCGAAAAAAAGTTTTTCAAAAATGTGCATTTTCTGCCATTTTCGGGTTCTGTCGGAACTCCTGATGACGTTTTGAGACATCTCCTACAACTACAGCACCAGTATTGTGTTTCTGAAGCAAATCCGTTTTTTAAAAATTTTAATACCTTTTTTTAGCGAAGATTTTTCCCCCAAAAAATGCATTTTCTGCCATTTTCGGGTTCTGTCGGGACTCCTGACGACATTTTGAAACATTTCCTACAGCTGCAGCACCTGTATTGTGCTGCCGAAGTAAATACATTTTTTTGGATTTTTGCATAAGGGTCCCCCCTTACGAAATTTTAGCGAAAAAAAGTTTTTCAAAAATGTGCATTTTCTGCCATTTTCGGGTTCTGTCGGGACTCCTGATGACGTTTTGAGACATCTCCTACAACTACAGCACCAGTATTTTGTTTCTGAAGCAAATCCGTTTTCCAAAAATTTTAATACCTTTTTTTAGCGAAGATTTTTCCCCAAAAAAATGCATTTTCTGCCATTTTCGGGTTCTGTCGGGACTCCTGACGACATTTTGAAACAATTCCTACAGCTGCAGCACCTGTATTGTGCTGCCGAAGTAAATACATTTTTTTGGATTTTTGCATAAGGGTCCCCCCTTACGAAATTTTAGCGAAAAAAAGTTTTTCAAAAATGTGCATTTTCTGCCATTTTCGGGTTCTGTCGGGACTCCTGATGACGTTTTGAGACATCTCCTACAACTACAGCACCAGTATTTTGTTTCTGAAGCAAATCCGTTTTCCAAAAATTTTAATACCTTTTTTTAGCGAAGATTTTTCCCCAAAAAAATGCATTTTCTGCCATTTTCGGGTTCTGTCGGGACTCCTGACGACATTTTGAAACATTTCCTACAGCTGCAGCACCTGTATTGTGCTGCCGAAGTAAATACATTTTTTTGGATTTTTGCATAAGGGTCCCCCCTTACGAAATTTTAGCGAAAAAAAGTTTTTCAAAAATGTGCATTTTCTGCCATTTTCGGGTTCTGTCGGAACTCCTGATGACGTTTTGAGACATCTCCTACAACTACAGCACCAGTATTGTGTTTCTGAAGCAAATCCGTTTTCCAAAAATTTTAATACCTTTTTTTAGCGAAGATTTTTCCCCAAAAAAATGCATTTTCTGCCATTTTCGGGTTCTGTCGGGACTCCTGACGACATTTTGAAACATTTCCTACAGCTGCAGCACCTGTATTGTGCTGCCGAAGTAAATACATTTTTTTGGATTTTTGCATAAGGGTCCCCCCTTACGAAATTTTAGCGAAAAAAAGTTTTTCAAAAATGTGCATTTTCTGCCATTTTCGGGTTCTGTCGGAACTCCTGATGACGTTTTGAGACATCTCCTACAACTACAGCACCAGTATTGTGTTTCTGAAGCAAATCCGTTTTTTAAAAATTTTAATACCTTTTTCAGCAAAGATTTTTCCCCAAAAATATGCATTTTCTGCCATTTCCGGGTTCTGTCGGGACTCCTGATGACGTTTTGAGACATCTCCTACAACTACAGCACCAGTATTGTGTTTCTGAAGCAAATCCGTTTTTTAAAAATTTTAATACCTTTTTTTAGCGAAGATTTTTCCCCCAAAAAATGCATTTTCTGCCATTTTCGGGTTCTGTCGGGACTCCTGACGACATTTTGAAACATATCCTACAGCTGCAGCACCTGTATTGTGCTGCTGAAGTAAATACATTTTTTTGGATTTTTGCATAAGGGTCCCCCCTTACGAAATTTTAGCGAAAAAAAGTTTTTCAAAAATATGCATTTTCTGCCATTTTCGGGTTCTGTCGGGACTCCTGATGACGTTTTGAGACATCTCCTACAACTACAGCACCAGTATTGTGTTTCTGAAGCAAATCCGTTTTTTAAAAATTTTAATACCTTTTTTAGCAAAGATTTTCCCCAAAAATATGTATTTTCTGCCATTTTCGGGTTCTGTCGGGACTCCTGACGACATTTTGAAACATTTCCTACAGCTGCAGCACCTGTATTGTGCTGCCGAAGTAAATACATTTTTTTGGATTTTTGCATAAGGGTCCCCCCTTACGAAATTTTAGCGAAAAAAAGTTTTTCAAAAATGTGCATTTTCTGCCATTTTCGGGTTCTGTCGGAACTCCTGATGACGTTTTGAGACATCTCCTACAACTACAGCACCAGTATTGTGTTTCTGAAGCAAATCCGTTTTTTAAAAATTTTAATACCTTTTTTTAGCGAAGATTTTTCCCCCAAAAAATGCATTTTCTGCCATTTTCGGGTTCTGTCGGGACTCCTGACGACATTTTGAAACATATCCTACAGCTGCAGCACCTGTATTGTGCTGCTGAAGTAAATACATTTTTTTGGATTTTTGCATAAGGGTCCCCCCTTACGACATTTTAGCGAAAAAAAGTTTTTCAAAAATATGCATTTTCTGCCATTTTCGGGTTCTGTCGGGACTCCTGATGACGTTTTGAGACATCTCCTACAACTACAGCACCAGTATTGTGTTTCTGAAGCAAATCCGTTTTTTAAAAATTTTAATACCTTTTTTAGCAAAGATTTTCCCCAAAAATATGCATTTTCTGCCATTTTCGGGTTCTGTCGGGACTCCTGACGACATTTTGAAGCATTTCCTACAGCTGCAGCACCTGTATTGTGCTGCCGAAGTAAATACATTTTTTTGGATTTTTGCATAAGGGTCCCCCCTTACGAAATTTTAGCGAAAAAAAGTTTTTCAAAAATGTGCATTTTCTGCCATTTTCGGGTTCTGTCGGGACTCCTGATGACGTTTTGAGACATCTCCTACAACCACAGCACCAGTATTGTGTTTCTGAAGCAAATCCGTTTTTTAAAAATTTTAATACCTTTTTTTAGCGAAGATTTTTCCCCCAAAAAATGCATTTTCTGCCATTTTCGGGTTCTGTCGGGACTCCTGACGACATTTTGAAACATTTCCTACAGCTGCAGCACCTGTATTGTGCTGCCGAAGTAAATAAATTTTTTTGGATTTTTGCATAAGGGTCCCCCCTTACGAAATTTTAGCGAAAAAAAGTTTTTCAAAAATGTGCATTTTCTGCCATTTTCGGGTTCTGTCTGAACTCCTGATGACGTTTTGAGACATCTCCTACAACTACAGCACCAGTATTGTGTTTCTGAAGCAAATCCGTTTATTAAAAATTTTAATACCATTTTTAGCAAAGATTTTTCCCCAAAAATATGTATTTTCTGCCATTTCCGGGTTCTGTCGGGACTCCTGACGACATTTTGAAACATTTCCTACAGCTGCAACACCTGTATTGTGCTGCCGAAGTAAATACATTTTTTTGGATTTTTGCATAAGGGTCCCCCCTTACGAAATTTTAGCGAAAAAACGTTTTTCAAAAATATGCATTTTCTGCCATTTTCGGGTTCTGTCGGGACTCCTGACGACATTTTGAAACATTTCCTACAGCTGCAGCACCTGTATTGTGCTGCCGAAGTAAATACATTTTTTTGGATTTTTGCATAAGGGTCCCCCCTTACGAAATTTTAGCGAAAAAAAGTTTTTCAAAAATGTGCATTTTCTGCCATTTTTGGGTTCTGTCTGAACTCCTGATGACGTTTTGAGACATCTCCTACAACTACAGCACCAGTATTGTGTTTCTGAAGCAAATCCGTTTTTTAAAAATTTTAATACCTTTTTTAGCAAAGATTTTTCCCCAAAAATATGCATTTTCTGCCATTTCCCGGTTCTGTCAGGATTCCTGACGACATTTTGAAACATTTCCTACAGCTGCAACACCTGTATTGTGCTGCCGAAGTAAATACATTTTTTTGGATTTTTGCATAAGGGTCCCCCCTTACGAAATTTTAGCGAAAAAAAGTTTTTCAAAAGTGTGCATTTTCTGCCATTTTCGGGTTCTGTCGGAACTCCTGATGACTTTTTGAGACATCTCCTACAACTACAGCACCAGTATTGTGTTTCTGAAGCAAATCCGTTTTTTAAAAATTTTAATACCTTTTTTTAGCGAAGACTTTTCCCCAAAAAAATGCATTTTCTGCCATTTTCGGGTTCTGTCGGGACTCCTGACGACATTTTGAAACATTTCCTACAGCTGCAGCACCTGTATTGTGCTGCCGAAGTAAATACATTTTTTTGGATTTTTGCATAAGGGTCCCCCCTTACGAAATTTTAGCGAAAAAAAGTTTTTTAAAAATGTGCATTTTCTGCCATTTTCGGGTTCTGTCGGAACTCCTGATGACGTTTTGAGACATCTCCTACAACTACAGCACCAGTATTGTGTTTCTGAAGCAAATCCGTTTTTTAAAAATTTTAATACCTTTTTTTAGCGAAGATTTTTCCCCAAAAAAATGCATTTTCTGCCATTTTCGGGTTCTGTCGGGACTCCTGACGACATTTTGAAACATATCCTACAGCTGCAGCACCTGTATTGTGCTGCTGAAGTAAATACATTTTTTTGGATTTTTGCATAAGGGTCCCCCCTTTTGAAATTTTAGCGAAAAAAAGTTTTTCAAAAATATGCATTTTCTGCCATTTTCGGGTTCTGTCGGGACTCCTGATGACGTTTTGAGACATCTCCTACAACTACAGCACCAGTATTGTGTTTCTGAAGCAAATCCGTTTTTTAAAAATTTTAATACCTTTTTTAGCAAAGATTTTCCCCAAAAATATGCATTTTCTGCCATTTTCGGGTTCTGTCGGGACTCCTGACGACATTTTGAAACATTTCCTACAGCTGCAACACCTGTATTGTGCTGCCGAAGTAAATACATTTTTTTGGATTTTTGCATAAGGGTCCCCCCTTACGAAATTTTAGCGAAAAAAAGTTTTTCAAAAATGTGCATTTTCTGCCATTTTCGGGTTCTGTCTGAACTCCTGATGACGTTTTGAGACATCTCCTACAACTACAGCACCAGTATTGTGTTTCTGAAGCAAATCCGTTTATTAAAAATTTTAATACCTTTTTTTAGCGAAGATTTTTCCCCCAAAAAATGCATTTTCTGCCATTTTCGGGTTCTGTCGGGACTCCTGACGACATTTTGAAACATTTCCTACAGCTGCAGCGCCTGTATTGTGCTGCCGAAGTAAATACATTTTTTGGGATTTTTGCATAAGGGTCCCCCCTTACGAAATTTTAGCGAAAAAAAGTTTTTCAAAAATGTGCATTTTCTGCCATTTTCGGGTTCTGTCTGAACTCCTGATGACGTTTTGAGACATCTCCTACAACTACAGCACCAGTATTGTGTTTCTGAAGCAAATCCGTTTATTAAAAATTTTAATACCATTTTTAGCAAAGATTTTTCCCCAAAAATATGTATTTTCTGCCATTTCCGGGTTCTGTCGGGACTCCTGACGACATTTTGAAACATTTCCTACAGCTGCAACACCTGTATTGTGCTGCCGAAGTAAATACATTTTTTTGGATTTTTGCATAAGGGTCCCCCCTTACGAAATTTTAGCGAAAAAACGTTTTTCAAAAATATGCATTTTCTGCCATTTTCGGGTTCTGTCGGGACTCCTGATGACGTTTTGAGACATCTCCTATAACTACAGCACCAGTATTGTGTTTCTGAAGCAAATCCGTTTTTTAAAAATTTTAATACCTTTTTTAGCAAAGATTTTTCCCCAAAAATATGCATTTTCTGCCATTTCCCGGTTCTGTCAGGATTCCTGACGACATTTTGAAACATTTCCTACAGCTGCAACACCTGTATTGTGCTGCCGAAGTAAATACATTTTTTTGGATTTTTGCATAAGGGTCCCCCCTTACGAAATTTTAGCGAAAAAAAGTTTTTCAAAAGTGTGCATTTTCTGCCATTTTCGGGTTCTGTCGGAACTCCTGATGACTTTTTGAGACATGTCCTACAACTACAGCACCAGTATTGTGTTTCTGAAGCAAATCCGTTTTTTAAAAATTTTAATACCTTTTTTTAGCGAAGACTTTTCCCCAAAAAAATGCATTTTCTGCCATTTTCGGGTTCTGTCGGGACTCCTGACGACATTTTGAAACATTTCCTACAGCTGCAGCACCTGTATTGTGCTGCCGAAGTAAATACATTTTTTTGGATTTTTGCATAAGGGTCCCCCCTTACGAAATTTTAGCGAAAAAAAGTTTTTTAAAAATGTGCATTTTCTGCCATTTTCGGGTTCTGTCGGAACTCCTGATGACGTTTTGAGACATCTCCTACAACTACAGCACCAGTATTGTGTTTCTGAAGCAAATCCGTTTTTTAAAAATTTTAATACCTTTTTTTAGCGAAGATTTTTCCCCAAAAAAATGCATTTTCTGCCATTTTCGGGTTCTGTCGGGACTCCTGACGACATTTTGAAACATATCCTACAGCTGCAGCACCTGTATTGTGCTGCTGAAGTAAATACATTTTTTTGGATTTTTGCATAAGGGTCCCCCCTTTTGAAATTTTAGCGAAAAAAAGTTTTTCAAAAATATGCATTTTCTGCCATTTTCGGGTTCTGTCGGGACTCCTGATGACGTTTTGAGACATCTCCTACAACTACAGCACCAGTATTGTGTTTCTGAAGCAAATCCGTTTTTTAAAAATTTTAATACCTTTTTTAGCAAAGATTTTCCCCAAAAATATGCATTTTCTGCCATTTTCGGGTTCTGTCGGGACTCCTGACGACATTTTGAAACATTTCCTACAGCTGCAACACCTGTATTGTGCTGCCGAAGTAAATACATTTTTTTGGATTTTTGCATAAGGGTCCCCCCTTACGAAATTTTAGCGAAAAAAAGTTTTTCAAAAATGTGCATTTTCTGCCATTTTCGGGTTCTGTCTGAACTCCTGATGACGTTTTGAGACATCTCCTACAACTACAGCACCAGTATTGTGTTTCTGAAGCAAATCCGTTTATTAAAAATTTTAATACCTTTTTTTAGCGAAGATTTTTCCCCCAAAAAATGCATTTTCTGCCATTTTCGGGTTCTGTCGGGACTCCTGACGACATTTTGAAACATTTCCTACAGCTGCAGCGCCTGTATTGTGCTGCCGAAGTAAATACATTTTTTTGGATTTTTGCATAAGGGTCCCCCCTTACGAAATTTTAGCGAAAAAAAGTTTTTCAAAAATGTGCATTTTCTGCCATTTTCGGGTTCTGTCTGAACTCCTGATGACGTTTTGAGACATCTCCTACAACTACAGCACCAGTATTGTGTTTCTGAAGCAAATCCGTTTATTAAAAATTTTAATACCATTTTTAGCAAAGATTTTTCCCCAAAAATATGTATTTTCTGCCATTTCCGGGTTCTGTCGGGACTCCTGACGACATTTTGAAACATTTCCTACAGCTGCAACACCTGTATTGTGCTGCCGAAGTAAATACATTTTTTTGGATTTTTGCATAAGGGTCCCCCCTTACGAAATTTTAGCGAAAAAACGTTTTTCAAAAATATGCATTTTCTGCCATTTTCGGGTTCTGTCGGGACTCCTGATGACGTTTTGAGACATCTCCTATAACTACAGCACCAGTATTGTGTTTCTGAAGCAAATCCGTTTTTTAAAAATTTTAATACCTTTTTTAGCAAAGATTTTTCCCCAAAAATATGCATTTTCTGCCATTTCCCGGTTCTGTCAGGATTCCTGACGACATTTTGAAACATTTCCTACAGCTGCAACACCTGTATTGTGCTGCCGAAGTAAATACATTTTTTTGGATTTTTGCATAAGGGTCCCCCCTTACGAAATTTTAGCGAAAAAAAGTTTTTCAAAAGTGTGCATTTTCTGCCATTTTCGGGTTCTGTCGGAACTCCTGATGACTTTTTGAGACATGTCCTACAACTACAGCACCAGTATTGTGTTTCTGAAGCAAATCCGTTTTTTAAAAATTTTAATACCTTTTTTTAGCGAAGACTTTTCCCCAAAAAAATGCATTTTCTGCCATTTTCGGGTTCTGTCGGGACTCCTGACGACATTTTGAAACATTTCCTACAGCTGCAGCACCTGTATTGTGCTGCCGAAGTAAATACATTTTTTTGGATTTTTGCATAAGGGTCCCCCCTTACGAAATTTTAGCGAAAAAAAGTTTTTTAAAAATGTGCATTTTCTGCCATTTTCGGGTTCTGTCGGAACTCCTGATGACGTTTTGAGACATCTCCTACAACTACAGCACCAGTATTGTGTTTCTGAAGCAAATCCGTTTTTTAAAAATTTTAATACCTTTTTTTAGCGAAGATTTTTCCCCAAAAAAATGCATTTTCTGCCATTTTCGGGTTCTGTCGGGACTCCTGACGACATTTTGAAACATATCCTACAGCTGCAGCACCTGTATTGTGCTGCTGAAGTAAATACATTTTTTTGGATTTTTGCATAAGGGTCCCCCCTTTTGAAATTTTAGCGAAAAAAAGTTTTTCAAAAATATGCATTTTCTGCCATTTTCGGGTTCTGTCGGGACTCCTGATGACGTTTTGAGACATCTCCTACAACCACAGCACCAGTATTGTGTTTCTGAAGCAAATCCGTTTTTTAAAAATTTTAATACCTTTTTTAGCAAAGATTTTCCCCAAAAATATGCATTTTCTGCCATTTTCGGGTTCTGTCGGGACTCCTGACGACATTTTGAAACATTTCCTACAGCTGCAACACCTGTATTGTGCTGCCGAAGTAAATACATTTTTTTGGATTTTTGCAAAAGGGTCCCCCCTTACGAAATTTTAGCGAAAAAAAGTTTTTCAAAAATATGCATTTTCTGCCATTTTCGGGTTCTGTCGGGACTCCTGATGACGTTTTGAGACATCTCCTATAACTACAGCACCAGTATTGTGTTTCTGAAGCAAATCCGTTTTTTAAAAATTTTAATACCTTTTTTAGCAAAGATTTTTCCCCAAAAATATGCATTTTCTGCCATTTCCCGGTTCTGTTGGGACTCCTGACGACATTTTGAAACATTTCCTACAGCTGCAACACCTGTATTGTGCTGCCGAAGTAAATACATTTTTTTGGATTTTTGCATAAGGGTCCCCCCTTACGAAATTTTAGCGAAAAAAAGTTTTTCAAAAGTGTGCATTTCCTGCCATTTTCGGGTTCTGTCGGAACTCCTGATGACGTTTTGAGACATCTCCTACAACTACAGCACCAGTATTGTGTTTCTGAAGCAAATCCGTTTTTTAAAAATTTTAATACCTTTTTTTAGCGAAGATTTTTCCCCCAAAAAATGCATTTTCTGCCATTTTCGGGTTCTGTCGGGACTCCTGACGACATTTTGAAACATATCCTACAGCTGCAGCACCTGTATTGTGCTGCTGAAGTAAATACATTTTTTTGGATTTTTGCATAAGGGTCCCCCCTTACGAAATTTTAGCGAAAAGAAGTTTTTCAAAAATATGCATTTTCTGCCATTTTCGGGTTCTGTCGGGACTCCTGATGACGTTTTGAGACATCTCCTACAACTACAGCACCAGTATTGTGTTTCTGAAGCAAATCCGTTTCTTAAAAATTTTAATACCTTTTTTAGCAAAGATTTTCCCCAAAAATATGCATTTTCTGCCATTTTCGGGTTCTGTCGGGACTCCTGACGACATTTTGAAACATTT
Source organism: Nerophis ophidion (assembly GCF_033978795.1). Taxonomy (NCBI): domain Eukaryota; kingdom Metazoa; phylum Chordata; class Actinopteri; order Syngnathiformes; family Syngnathidae; genus Nerophis; species Nerophis ophidion. The sequence continues at coordinate 1,284,938 of NC_084628.1, read as the reverse complement.
CCTACAGCTGCAGCACCTGTATTGTGCTGCCGAAGTAAATACATTTTTTTGGATTTTTGCATAAGGGTCCCCCCTTACGAAATTTTAGCGAAAAAAAGTTTTTCAAAAATGTGCATTTTCTGCCATTTTCGGGTTCTGTCGGAACTCCTGATGACGTTTTGAGACATCTCCTACAACTACAGCACCAGTATTGTGTTTCTGAAGCAAATCCGTTTTTTAAAAATTTTAATACCTTTTTTTAGCGAAGATTTTTCCCCCAAAAAATGCATTTTCTGCCATTTTCGGGTTCTGTCGGGACCCCTGACGACATTTTGAAACATTTCCTACAGCTGCAGCACCTGTATTGTGCTGCCGAAGTAAATACATTTTTTTGGATTTTTGCATAAGGGTCCCCCCTTACGAAATTTTAGCGAAAAAAAGTTTTTCAAAAATGTCCATTTTCTGCCATTTTTGGGTTCTGTCTGAACCCCTGATGACGTTTTGAGACATCTCCTACAACTACAGCACCAGTATTGTGTTTCTCAAGCAAATCCGTTTATTAAAAATTTTAATACCTTTTTTAGCAAAGATTTTTCCCCAAAAATATGCATTTTCTGCCATTTCCGGGTTCTGTCGGGACTCCTGACGACATTTTGAAACATTTCCTACAGCTGCAACACCTGTATTGTGCTGCCGAAGTAAATACATTTTTTTGGATTTTTGCATAAGGGTCCCCCCTTACGAAATTTTAGCGAAAAAAAGTTTTTCAAAAATGTGCATTTTCTGCCATTTTCGGGTTCTGTCGGGACTCCTGACGACATTTTGAAACATATCCTACAGCTGCAGCACCTGTATTGTGCTGCTGAAGTAAATACATTTTTTTGGATTTTTGCATAAGGGTCCCCCCTTACGAAATTTTAGCGAAAAAAAGTTTTTCAAAAATATGCCTTTTCTGCCATTTTCGGGTTCTGTCGGGACTCCTGATGACGTTTTGAGACATTTCCTACAGCTGCAACACCTGTATTGTGCTGCCGAAGTAAATACATTTTTTTGGATTTTTGCATAAGGGTCCCCCCTTACGAAATTTTAGCGAAAAAAAGTTTTTCAAAAGTGTGCATTTTCTGCCATTTTCGGGTTCTGTCGGAACTCCTGATGACGTTTTGAGACATCTCCTACAACTACAGCACCAGTATTGTGTTTCTGAAGCAAATCCGTTTTTTAAAAATTTTAATACCTTTTTTTAGCGAAGATTTTTCCCCAAAAAAATGCATTTTCTGCCATTTTCGGGTTCTGTCGGGACTCCTGACGACATTTTGAAACATATCCTACAGCTGCACCACCTGTATTGTGCTGCTGAAGTAAATACATTTTTTTGGATTTTTGCATAAGGGTCCCCCCTTACGAAATTTTAGCGAAAAAAAGTTTTTCAAAAATGTGCATTTTCTGCCATTTTCGGGTTCTGTCGGAACTCCTGATGACGTTTTGAGACATCTCCTACAACTACAGCACCAGTATTGTGTTTCTGAAGCAAATCCGTTTTTTAAAAATTTTAATACCTTTTTTTAGCGAAGATTTTTCCCCCCAAAAATGCATTTTCTGCCATTTCCGGGTTCTGTCGGGACTCCTGACGACATTTTGAAACATTTCCTACAGCTGCAGCACCTGTATTGTGCTGCCGAAGTAAATACATTTTTTTGGATTTTTGCATAAGGGTCCCCCCTTACGAAATTTTAGCGAAAAAAAGTTTTTAAAAAATGTGCATTTTCTGCCATTCTCGGGTTCTGTCGGAACTCCTGATGACGTTTTGAGACATCTCCTACAACTACAGCACCAGTATTGTGTTTCTGAAGCAAATCCGTTTTTTAAAAATTTTAATACCTTTTTTAGCAAAGATTTTTCCCCAAAAATATGCATTTTCTGCCATTTCCCGGTTCTGTCGGGACTCCTGACGACATTTTGAAACATTTCCTACAGCTGCAACATCTGTATTGTGCTGCCGAAGTAAATACATTTTTTTGGATTTTTGCATAAGGGTCCCCCCTTACGAAATTTTAGCGAAAAAAAGTTTTTCAAAAGTGTGCATTTTCTGCCATTTTCGGGTTCTGTCGGGACTCCTGATGACGTTTTGAGACATCTCCTACAACTACAGCACCAGTATTGTGTTTCTGAAGCAAATCCGTTTTTTAAAAATTTTAATACCTTTTTTAGCAAAGATTTTCCCCAAAAATATGCATTTTCTGCCATTTTCGGGTTCTGTCGGGACTCCTGACGACATTTTGAAACATTTCCTACAGCTGCAGCACCTGTATTGTGCTGCCGAAGTAAATACATTTTTTTGGATTTTTGCATAAGGGTCCCCCCTTACGAAATTTTAGCGAAAAAAAGTTTTTCAAAAATGTGCATTTTCTGCCATTTTCGGGTTCTGTCGGGACTCCTGATGACGTTTTGAGACATCTCCTACAACCACAGCACCAGTATTGTGTTTCTGAAGCAAATCCGTTTTTTAAAAATTTTAATACCTTTTTTTAGCGAAGATTTTTCCCCCCAAAAATGCATTTTCTGCCATTTTCGGGTTCTGTCGGGACTCCTGACGACATTTTGAAACATTTCCTACAGCTGCAGCACCTGTATTGTGCTGCCGAAGTAAATAAATTTTTTTGGATTTTTGCATAAGGGTCCCCCCTTACGAAATTTTAGCGAAAAAAAGTTTTTCAAAAATGTGCATTTTCTGCCATTTTCGGGTTCCGTCTGAACTCCTGATGACGTTTTGAGACATCTCCTACAACTACAGCACCAGTATTGTGTTTCTGAAGCAAATCCGTTTATTAAAAATTTTAATACCATTTTTAGCAAAGATTTTTCCCCAAAAATATGCATTTTCTGCCATTTCCGGGTTCTGTCGGGACTCCTGACGACATTTTGAAACATTTCCTACAGCTGCAACACCTGTATTGTGCTGCCGAAGTAAATACATTTTTTTGGATTTTTGCATAAGGGTCCCCCCTTACGAAATTTTAGCGAAAAAACATTTTTCAAAAATATGCATTTTCTGCCATTTTCGGGTTCTGTCGGGACTCCTGATGACGTTTTGAGACATCTCCTATAACTACAGCACCAGTATTGTGTTTCTGAAGCAAATCCGTTTTTTAAAAATTTTAATACCTTTTTTAGCAAAGATTTTTCCCCAAAAATATGCATTTTCTGCCATTTCCCGGTTCTGTCAGGATTCCTGACGACATTTTGAAACATTTCCTACAGCTGCAACACCTGTATTGTGCTGCCGAAGTAAATACATTTTTTTGGATTTTTGCATAAGGGTCCCCCCTTACGAAATTTTAGCGAAAAAAAGTTTTTCAAAAGTGTGCATTTTCTGCCATTTTCGGGTTCTGTCGGAACTCCTGATGACTTTTTGAGACATCTCCTACAACTACAGCACCAGTATTGTGTTTCTGAAGCAAATCCGTTTTTTAAAAATTTTAATACCTTTTTTTAGCGAAGACTTTTCCCCAAAAAAATGCATTTTCTGCCATTTTCGGGTTCTGTCGGGACTCCTGACGACATTTTGAAACATTTCCTACAGCTGCAGCACCTGTATTGTGCTGCCGAAGTAAATACATTTTTTTGGATTTTTGCATAAGGGTCCCCCCTTACGAAATTTTAGCGAAAAAAAGTTTTTTAAAAATGTGCATTTTCTGCCATTTTCGGGTTCTGTCGGAACTCCTGATGACGTTTTGAGACATCTCCTACAACTACAGCACCAGTATTGTGTTTCTGAAGCAAATCCGTTTTTTAAAAATTTTAATACCTTTTTTTAGCGAAGATTTTTCCCCAAAAAAATGCATTTTCTGCCATTTTCGGGTTCTGTCGGGACTCCTGACGACATTTTGAAACATATCCTACAGCTGCAGCACCTGTATTGTGCTGCTGAAGTAAATAAATTTTTTTGGATTTTTGCATAAGGGTCCCCCCTTTTGAAATTTTAGCGAAAAAAAGTTTTTCAAAAATATGCATTTTCTGCCATTTTCGGGTTCTGTCGGGACTCCTGATGACGTTTTGAGACATCTCCTACAACCACAGCACCAGTATTGTGTTTCTGAAGCAAATCAGTTTTTTAAAAATTTTAATACCTTTTTTAGCAAAGATTTTCCCCAAAAATATGCATTTTCTGCCATTTTCGGGTTCTGTCGGGACTCCTGACGACATTTTGAAACATTTCCTACAGCTGCAACACCTGTATTGTGCTGCCGAAGTAAATACATTTTTTGGGATTTTTGCAAAAGGGTCCCCCCTTACGAAATTTTAGCGAAAAAAAGTTTTTCAAAAATATGCATTTTCTGCCATTTTCGGGTTCTGTCGGGACTCCTGATGACGTTTTGAGACATCTCCTATAACTACAGCACCAGTATTGTGTTTCTGAAGCAAATCCGTTTTTTAAAAATTTTAATACCTTTTTTAGCAAAGATTTTTCCCCAAAAATATGCATTTTCTGCCATTTCCCGGTTCTGTTGGGACTCCTGACGACATTTTGAAACATTTCCTACAGCTGCAACACCTGTATTGTGCTGCCGAAGTAAATACATTTTTTTGGATTTTTGCATAAGGGTCCCCCCTTACGAAATTTTAGCGAAAAAAAGTTTTTCAAAAGTGTGCATTTCCTGCCATTTTCGGGTTCTGTCGGAACTCCTGATGACGTTTTGAGACATCTCCTACAACTACAGCACCAGTATTGTGTTTCTGAAGCAAATCCGTTTTTTAAAAATTTTAATACCTTTTTTTAGCGAAGATTTTTCCCCCAAAAAATGCATTTTCTGCCATTTTCGGGTTCTGTCGGGACTCCTGACGACATTTTGAAACATATCCTACAGCTGCAGCACCTGTATTGTGCTGCTGAAGTAAATACATTTTTTTGGATTTTTGCATAAGGGTCCCCCCTTACGAAATTTTAGCGAAAAGAAGTTTTTCAAAAATATGCATTTTCTGCCATTTTCGGGTTCTGTCGGGACTCCTGATGACGTTTTGAGACATCTCCTACAACTACAGCACCAGTATTGTGTTTCTGAAGCAAATCCGTTTCTTAAAAATTTTAATACCTTTTTTAGCAAAGATTTTCCCCAAAAATATGCATTTTCTGCCATTTTCGGGTTCTGTCGGGACTCCTGACGACATTTTGAAACATTTCCTACAGCTGCAGCACCTGTATTGTGCTGCCGAAGTAAATACATTTTTTTGGATTTTTGCATAAGGGTCCCCCCTTACGAAATTTTAGCGAAAAAAAGTTTTTCAAAAATGTGCATTTTCTGCCATTTTCGGGTTCTGTCGGAACTCCTGATGACGTTTTGAGACATCTCCTACAACTACAGCACCAGTATTGTGTTTCTGAAGCAAATCCGTTTTTTAAAAATTTTAATACCTTTTTTTAGCGAAGATTTTTCCCCCAAAAAATGCATTTTCTGCCATTTTCGGGTTCTGTCGGGACTCCTGACGATATTTTGAAACATTTCCTACAGCTGCAGCACCTGTATTGTGCTGCCGAAGTAAATACATTTTTTTGGATTTTTGCATAAGGGTCCCCCCTTACGAAATTTTAGCGAAAAAAAGTTTTTCAAAAATGTGCATTTTCTGCCATTTTTGGGTTCTGTCTGAACCCCTGATGACGTTTTGAGACATCTCCTACAACTACAGCACCAGTATTGTGTTTCTCAAGCAAATCCGTTTATTAAAAATTTTAATACCTTTTTTAGCAAAGATTTTTCCCCAAAAATATGCATTTTCTGCCATTTCCGGGTTCTGTCGGGACTCCTGACGACATTTTGAAACATTTCCTACAGCTGCAACACCTGTATTGTGCTGCCGAAGTAAATACATTTTTTTGGATTTTTGCATAAGGGTCCCCCCTTACGAAATTTTAGCGAAAAAAAGTTTTTCAAAAATGTGCATTTTCTGCCATTTTCGGGTTCTGTCGGGACTCCTGACGACATTTTGAAACATATCCTACAGCTGCAGCACCTGTATTGTGCTGCTGAAGTAAATACATTTTTTTGGATTTTTGCATAAGGGTCCCCCCTTACGAAATTTAAGCGAAAAAAAGTTTTTCAAAAATGTGCATTTTCTGCCATTTTCGGGTTCTGTCGGGACTCCTGATGACGTTTTGAGACATTTCCTACAGCTGCAACACCTGTATTGTGCTGCCGAAGTAAATACATTTTTTTGGATTTTTGCATAAGGGTCCCCCCTTACGAAATTTTAGCGAAAAAAAGTTTTTCAAAAGTGTGCATTTTCTGCCATTTTCGGGTTCTGTCGGAACTCCTGATGACGTTTTGAGACATCTCCTACAACTACAGCACCAGTATTGTGTTTCTGAAGCAAATCCGTTTTTTAAAAATTTTAATACCTTTTTTTAGCGAAGATTTTTCCCCCCAAAAATGCATTTTCTGCCATTTCCGGGTTCTGTCGGGACTCCTGACGACATTTTGAAACATTTCCTACAGCTGCAGCACCTGTATTGTGCTGCCGAAGTAAATACATTTTTTTGGATTTTTGCATAAGGGTCCCTCCCCCCTTACGAAATTTTAGCGAAAAAAAGTTTTTAAAAAATGTGCATTTTCTGCCATTCTCGGGTTCTGTCGGAACTCCTGATGACGTTTTGAGACATCTCCTACAACTACAGCACCAGTATTGTGTTTCTGAAGCAAATCCGTTTTTTAAAAATTTTAATACATTTTTTAGCAAAGATTTTCCCCAAAAATATGCATTTTCTGCCATTTTCGGGTTCTGTCGGGACTCCTGACGACATTTTGAAACATTTCCTACAGCTGCAGCACCTGTATTGTGCTGCCGAAGTAAATACATTTTTTTGGATTTTTGCATAAGGGTCCCCCCTTACGAAATTTTAGCGAAAAAAAGTTTTTCAAAAATGTGCATTTTCTGCCATTTTCGGGTTCTGTCGGAACTCCTGATGACGTTTTGAGACATCTCCTACAACTACAGCACCAGTATTGTGTTTCTGAAGCAAATCCGTTTTTTAAAAATTTTAATACCTTTTTTTAGCGAAGATTTTTCCCCCAAAAAATGCATTTTCTGCCATTTTCGGGTTCTGTCGGGACTCCTGACAACATTTTGAAACATTTCCTACAGCTGCAGCACCTGTATTGTGCTGCCGAAGTAAATACATTTTTTTGGATTTTTGCATAAGGGTCCCCCCTTACGAAATTTTAGCGAAAAAAAGTTTTTCAAAAATGTGCATTTTCTGCCATTTTCGGGTTCTGTCGGGACTCCTGATGACGTTTTGAGACATCTCCTACAACTACAGCACCAGTATTTTGTTTCTGAAGCAAATCCGTTTTTTAAAAATTTTAGTACCTTTTTTTAGCGAAGATTTTTCCCCCAAAAAATGCATTTTCTGCCATTTTCGGGTTCTGTCGGGACTCCTGACGACATTTTGAAACATTTCCTACAGCTGCAGCACCTGTATTGTGCTGCCGAAGTAAATACATTTTTTTGGATTTTTGCATAAGGGTCCCCCCTTACGAAATTTTAGCGAAAAAAAGTTTTTCAAAAATATGCATTTTCTGCCATTTTCGGGTTCTGTCGGAACTCCTGATGACGTTTTGAGACATCTCCTACAACTAAAGCACCAGTATTGTGTTTCTGAAGCAAATCCGTTTTTTAAAAATTTTAATACCTTTTTTTAGCGAAGATTTTTCCCCAAAAAAATGCATTTTCTGCCATTTTCGGGTTCTGTCGGGACTCCTGACAACATTTTGAAACATTTCCTACAGCTGCAGCACCTGTATTGTGCTGCCGAAGTAAATACATGTTTTTGGATTTTTGCATAAGGGTCCCCCCTTACGAAATTTTAGCGAAAAAAAGTTTTTCAAAAATGTGCATTTTCTGCCATTTTCGGGTTCTGTCGGAACTCCTGATGACGTTTTGAGACATCTCCTACAACTGCAGCACCAGTATTGTGTTTCTGAAGCAAATCCGTTTTTTAAAAATTTTAATACCTTTTTTTAGCGAAGATTTTTCCCCCAAAAAATGCATTTTCTGCCATTTTCGGGTTCTGTCGGGACTCCGGACGACATTTTGAAACATTTCCTACAGCTGCAACACCTGTATTGTGCTGCTGAAGTAAATACATTTTTTTGGATTTTTGCATAAGGGTCCCCCCTTACGAAATTTTAGCGAAAAAAAGTTTTTCAAAAATATGCATTTTCTGCCATTTTCGGGTTCTGTCGGGACTCCTGATGACGTTTTGAGACATCTCCTACAACTACAGCACCAGTATTGTGTTTCTGAAGCAAATCCGTTTTTTAAAAATTTTAATACCTTTTTCAGCAAAGATTTTTCCCCAAAAATATGCATTTTCTGCCATTTCCGGGTTCTGTCGGGACTCCTGACGACATTTTGAAACATTTCCTACAGCTGCAGCACCTGTATTGTGCTGCCGAAGTAAATACATTTTTTTGGATTTTTGCATAAGGGTCCCCCCTTACGAAATTTTAGCGAAAAAAAGTTTTTCAAAAATGTGCATTTTCTGCCATTCTCGGGTTCTGTCGGAACTCCTGATGACGTTTTGAGACATCTCCTACAACTACAGCACCAGTATTGTGTTTCTGAAGCAAATCCGTTTTTTAAAAATTTTAATACCTTTTTTTAGCGAAGATTTTTCCCCCAAAAAATGCATTTTCTGCCATTTTCGGGTTCTGTTGGGACTCCTGACGACATTTTGAAACATATCCTACAGCTGCAGCACCTGTATTGTGCTGCCGAAGTAAATACATTTTTTGGGATTTTTGCATAAGGGTCCCCCCTTACGAAATTTTAGCGAAAAAAAGTTTTTCAAAAATGTGCATTTTCTGCCATTTTCGGGTTCTGTCGGGACTCCTGATGACGTTTTGAGACATCTCCTATAACTACAGCACCAGTATTGTGTTTCTGAAGCAAATCCGTTTTTTAAAAATTTTAATACCTTTTTTAGCAAAGATTTTTCCCCAAAAATATGCATTTTCTGCCATTTCCCGGTTCTGTCGGGACTCCTGACGACATTTTGAAACATTTCCTACAGCTCCAACACCTGTATTGTGCTGCCGAAGTAAATACATTTTTTTGGATTTTTGCATAAGGGTCCCCCCTTACGAAATTTTAGCGAAAAAAAGTTTTTCAAAAATGTGCATTTTCTGCCATTTTCGGGTTCTGTCGGAACTCCTGATGACGTTTTGAGACATCTCCTACAACTACAGCACCAGTATTGTGTTTCTGAAGCAAATCCGTTTTTAAAACATTTTAATACCTTTTTTTAGCGAAGATTTTTCCCCCAAAAAATGCATTTTCTGCCATTTTCGGGTTCTGTCGGGACTCCTGACGACATTTTGAAATATTTCCTACAGCTGCAGCACCTGTATTGTGCTGCCGAAGTAAATACATTTTTTTGGATTTTTGCATAAGGGTCCCCCCTTACGAAATTTTAGCGAAAAAAAGTTTTTCAAAAATGTGCATTTTCTGCCATTTTCGGGTTCTGTCGGAACTCCTGATGACGTTTTGAGACATCTCCTACAACTACAGCACCAGTATTGTGTTTCTGAAGCAAATCCGTTTTTTAAAAATTTTAATACCTTTTTTAGCAAAGATTTTTCCCCAAAAATATGCATTTTCTGCCATTTCCCGGTTCTGTCGGGACTCCTGACGACATTTTGAAACATTTCCTACAGCTGCAACACCTGTATTGTGCTGCCGAAGTAAATACATTTTTTTGGATTTTTGCATAAGGGTCCCCCCTTACGAAATTTTAGCGAAAAAAAGTTTTTCAAAAGTGTGCATTTTCTGCCATTTTCGGGTTCTGTCGGAACTCCTGATGACTTTTTGAGACATCTCCTACAACTACAGCACCAGTATTGTGTTTCTGAAGCAAATCCGTTTTTTAAAAATTTTAATACCTTTTTTAGCAAAGATTTTTCCCAAAAATATGCATTTTCTGCCATTTTCGGGTTCTGTCGGGACTCCTGACGACATTTTGAAACATATCCTACAGCTGCAGCACCTGTATTGTGCTGCTGAAGTAAATACATTTTTTTGGATTTTTGCATAAGGGTCCCCCCCTTACGAAATTTTAGCGAAAAAAAGTTTTTAAAAAATGTGCATTTTCTGCCATTCTCGGGTTCTGTCGGAACTCCTGATGACGTTTTGAGACATATCCTACAACTACAGCACCAGTATTGTGTTTCTGAAGCAAATCCGTTTTTTAAAAATTTTAATACCTTTTTTTAGCGAAGATTTTTCCCCCAAAAAATGCATTTTCTGCCATTTTCGGGTTCTGTTGGGACTCCTGACGACATTTTGAAACATATCCTACAGCTGCAGCACCTGTATTGTGCTGCCGAAGTAAATACATTTTTTGGGATTTTTGCATAAGGGTCCCCCCCTTACGAAATTTTAGCGAAAAAAAGTTTTTCAAAAATGTGCATTTTCTGCCATTTTCGGGTTCTGTCGGGACTCCTGATGACGTTTTGAGACATCTCCTATAACTACAGCACCAGTATTGTGTTTCTGAAGCAAATCCGTTTTTTAAAAATTTTAATACCTTTTTTAGCAAAGATTTTTCCCAAAAATATGCATTTTCTGCCATTTTCGGGTTCTGTCGGGACTCCTGACGACATTTTGAAACATTTCCTACAGCTGCAGCACCTGTATTGTGCTGCCGAAGTAAATACATTTTTTTGGATTTTTGCATAAGGGTCCCCCCTTATGAAATTTTAGCGAAAAAAAGTTTTTCAAAAATGTGCATTTTCTGCCATTTTCGGGTTCTGTCGGAACTCCTGATGACGTTTTGAGACATCTCCTACAACTACAGCACCAGTATTGTGTTTCTGAAGCAAATCCGTTTTTTAAAAATTTTAATACCTTTTTCAGCAAAGATTTTTCCCCAAAAATATGCATTTTCTGCCATTTCCGGGTTCTGTCGGGACTCCTGACGACATTTTGAAACATTTCCTACAGCTGCAGCACCTGTATTGTGCTGCCGAAGTAAATACATTTTTTGGGATTTTTGCATAAGGGTCCCCCCTTACGAAATTTTAGCGAAAAAAAGTTTTTTAAAAAAGTGCATTTTCTGCCATTCTCGGGTTCTGTCGGAACTCCTGATGACGTTTTGAGACATCTCCTACAACTACAGCACCAGTATTGTGTTTCTGAAGCAAATCCGTTTTTTAAAAATTTTAATACCTTTTTTAGCAAAGATTTTTCCCCAAAAATATGCATTTTCTGCCATTTTCGGGTTCTGTCGGGACTCCTGACGACATTTTGAAACATTTCCTACAGCTGCAGCACCTGTATTGTGCTGCCGAAGTAAATACATTTTTTTGGATTTTTGCATAAGGGTCCCCCCTTATGAAATTTTAGCGAAAAAAAGTTTTTCAAAAGTGTGCATTTTCTGCCATTTTCGGGTTCTGTCGGAACTCCTGATGACGTTTTGAGACATCTCCTACAACTACAGCACCAGTATGGTGTTTCTGAAGCAAATCCGTTTTTTAAAAATTTTAATACCTTTTTTTAGCGAAGATTTTTCCCCAAAAAAATGCATTTTCTGCCATTTTCGGGTTCTGTCGGGACTCCTGACGACATTTTGAAACATATCCTACAGCTGCAGCACCTGTATTGTGCTGCTGAAGTAAATACATTTTTTTGGATTTTTGCATAAGGGTCCCCCCTTACGACATTTTAGCGAAAAAAAGTTTTTCAAAAATATGCATTTTCTGCCATTTTCGGGTTCTGTCGGGACTCCTGATGACGTTTTGAGACATCTCCTACAACTACAGCACCAGTATTGTGTTTCTGAAGCAAATCCGTTTTTTAAAAATTTTAATACCTTTTTTAGCAAAGATTTTCCCCAAAAATATGCATTTTCTGCCATTTTCGGGTTCTGTCGGGACTCCTGACGACATTTTGAAACATTTCCTACAGCTGCAGCACCTGTATTGTGCTGCCGAAGTAAATACATTTTTTTGGATTTTTGCATAAGGGTCCCCCCTTACGAAATTTTAGCGAAAAAAAGTTTTTCAAAAATGTGCATTTTCTGCCATTTTCGGGTTCTGTCGGGACTCCTGATGACGTTTTGAGACATCTCCTACAACCACAGCACCAGTATTGTGTTTCTGAAGCAAATCCGTTTTTTAAAAATTTTAATACCTTTTTTTAGCGAAGATTTTTCCCCCAAAAAATGCATTTTCTGCCATTTTCGGGTTCTGTCGGGACTCCTGACGACATTTTGAAACATTTCCTACAGCTGCAGCACCTGTATTGTGCTGCCGAAGTAAATACATTTTTTTGGATTTTTGCATAAGGGTCCCCCCTTACGAAATTTTAGCGAAAAAAAGTTTTTAAAAAATTTGCATTTTCTGCCATTTTCGGGTTCTGTCGGAACTCCTGATGACGTTTTGAGACATCTCCTACAACTAAAGCACCAGTATTGTGTTTCTGAAGCAAATCCGTTTTTAAAAAATTTTAATACCTTTTTTTAGCGAAGATTTTTCCCCCAAAAAATGCATTTTCTGCCATTTTCGGGTTCTGTCGGGACTCCTGACGACATTTTGAAACATATCCTACAGCTGCAGCACCTGTATTGTGCTGCCGAAGTAAATACATTTTTTTGGATTTTTGCATAAGGGTCCCCCCTTACGAAATTTTAGCGAAAAAAAGTTTTTCAAAAATGTGCATTTTCTGCCATTTTCGGGTTCTGTCTGAACTCCTGATGACGTTTTGAGACATCTCCTACAACTACAGCACCAGTATTGTGTTTCTGAAGCAAATCCGTTTATTAAAAATTTTAATACCATTTTTAGCAAAGATTTTTCCCCAAAAATATGCATTTTCTGCCATTTCCGGGTTCTGTCGGGACTCCTGACGACATTTTGAAACATTTCCTACAGCTGCAACACCTGTATTGTGCTGCCGAAGTAAATACATTTTTTTGGATTTTTGCATAAGGGTCCCCCCTTACGAAATTTTAGCGAAAAAACGTTTTTCAAAAATATGCATTTTCTGCCATTTTCGGGTTCTGTCGGGACTCCTGATGACGTTTTGAGACATCTCCTACAACCACAGCACCAGTATTGTGTTTCTGAAGCAAATCCGTTTTTTAAAAATTTTAATACCTTTTTTAGCAAAGATTTTTCCCCAAAAATATGCATTTTCTGCCATTTCCCGGTTCTGTCAGGATTCCTGACGACATTTTGAAACATTTCCTACAGCTGCAACACCTGTATTGTGCTGCCGAAGTAAATACATTTTTTTGGATTTTTGCATAAGGGTCCCCCCTTACGAAATTTTAGCGAAAAAAAGTTTTTCAAAAGTGTGCATTTTCTGCCATTTTCGGGTTCTGTCGGAACTCCTGATGACTTTTTGAGACATCTCCTACAACTACAGCACCAGTATTGTGTTTCTGAAGCAAATCCGTTTTTTAAAAATTTTAATACCTTTTTTTAGCGAAGACTTTTCCCCAAAAAAATGCATTTTCTGCCATTTTCGGGTTCTGTCGGGACTCCTGACGACATTTTGAAACATTTCCTACAGCTGCAGCACCTGTATTGTGCTGCCGAAGTAAATACATTTTTTTGGATTTTTGCATAAGGGTCCCCCCTTACGAAATTTTAGCGAAAAAAAGTTTTTTAAAAATGTGCATTTTCTGCCATTTTCGGGTTCTGTCGGAACTCCTGATGACGTTTTGAGACATCTCCTACAACTACAGCACCAGTATTGTGTTTCTGAAGCAAATCCGTTTTTTAAAAATTTTAATACCTTTTTTTAGCGAAGATTTTTCCCCCAAAAAATGCATTTTCTGCCATTTTCGGGTTCTGTCGGGACTCCTGACGACATTTTGAAACATATCCTACAGCTGCAGCACCTGTATTGTGCTGCTGAAGTAAATACATTTTTTTGGATTTTTGCATAAGGGTCCCCCCTTTTGAAATTTTAGCGAAAAAAAGTTTTTCAAAAATATGCATTTTCTGCCATTTTCGGGTTCTGTCGGGACTCCTGATGACGTTTTGAGACATCTCCTACAACCACAGCACCAGTATTGTGTTTCTGAAGCAAATCCGTTTTTTAAAAATTTTAATACGTTTTTTAGCAAAGATTTTCCCCAAAAATATGCATTTTCTGCCATTTTCGGGTTCTGTCGGGACTCCTGACGACATTTTGAAACATTTCCTACAGCTGCAACACCTGTATTGTGCTGCCGAAGTAAATACATTTTTTTGGATTTTTGCAAAAGGGTCCCCCCTTACGAAATTTTAGCGAAAAAAAGTTTTTCAAAAATATGCATTTTCTGCCATTTTCGGGTTCTGTCGGGACTCCTGATGACGTTTTGAGACATCTCCTATAACTACAGCACCAGTATTGTGTTTCTGAAGCAAATCCGTTTTTTAAAAATTTTAATACCTTTTTTAGCAAAGATTTTTCCCCAAAAATATGCATTTTCTGCCATTTCCCGGTTCTGTTGGGACTCCTGACGACATTTTGAAACATTTCCTACAGCTGCAACACCTGTATTGTGCTGCCGAAGTAAATACATTTTTTTGGATTTTTGCATAAGGGTCCCCCCTTACGAAATTTTAGCGAAAAAAAGTTTTTCAAAAGTGTGCATTTCCTGCCATTTTCGGGTTCTGTCGGAACTCCTGATGACGTTTTGAGACATCTCCTACAACTACAGCACCAGTATTGTGTTTCTGAAGCAAATCCGTTTTTTAAAAATTTTAATACCTTTTTTTAGCGAAGATTTTTCCCCCAAAAAATGCATTTTCTGCCATTTTCGGGTTCTGTCGGGACTCCTGACGACATTTTGAAACATTTCCTACAGCTGCAGCACCTGTATTGTGCTGCTGAAGTAAATACATTTTTTTGGATTTTTGCATAAGGGTCCCCCCTTACGAAATTTTAGCGAAAAAAAGTTTTTCAAAAATATGCATTTTCTGCCATTTTCGGGTTCTGTCGGGACTCCTGATGACGTTTTGAGACATCTCCTACAACCACAGCACCAGTATTGTGTTTCTGAAGCAAATCCGTTTTTTTAAAATTTTAATACCTTTTTTAGCAAAGATTTTCCCCAAAAATATGCATTTTCTGCCATTTTCGGGTTCTGTCAGGACTCCTGACGCCATTTTGAAACATTTCCTACAGCTGCAGCACCTGTATTGTGCTGCCGAAGTAAATACATTTTTTTGGATTTTTGCATAAGGGTCCCCCCTTACGAAATTTTAGCGAAAAAAAGTTTTTCAAAAATGTGCATTTTCTGCCATTTTCGGGTTCTGTCGGAACTCCTGATGACGTTTTGAGACATCTCCTACAACTACAGCACCAGTATTGTGTTTCTGAAGCAAATCCGTTTTTTAAAAATTTTAATACCTTTTTTTAGCGAAGATTTTTCCCCCCAAAAATGCATTTTCTGCCATTTTCGGGTTCTCTCGGGACTCCTGACGACATTTTGAAACATTTCCTACAGCTGCAGCACCTGTATTGTGCTGCCGAAGTAAATACATTTTTTTGGATTTTTGCATAAGGGTCCCCCCTTACGAAATTTTAGCGAAAAAAAGTTTTTCAAAAATGTGCATTTTCTGCCATTTTTGGGTTCTGTCTGAACCCCTGATGACGTTTTGAGACATCTCCTACAACTACAGCACCAGTATTGTGTTTCTCAAGCAAATCCGTTTATTAAAAATTTTAATACCTTTTTTAGCAAAGATTTTTCCCCAAAAATATGCATTTTCTGCCATTTCCGGGTTCTGTCGGGACTCCTGACGACATTTTGAAACATTTCCTACAGCTGCAACACCTGTATTGTGCTGCCGAAGTAAATACATTTTTTTGGATTTTTGCATAAGGGTCCCCCCTTACGAAATTTTAGCGAAAAAAAGTTTTTCAAAAATGTGCATTTTCTGCCATTTTCGGGTTCTGTCGGGACTCCTGACGACATTTTGAAACATATCCTACAGCTGCAGCACCTGTATTGTGCTGCTGAAGTAAATACATTTTTTTGGATTTTTGCATAAGGGTCCCCCCTTACGAAATTTTAGCGAAAAAAAGTTTTTCAAAAGTGTGCATTTTCTGCCATTTTCGGGTTCTGTCGGAACTCCTGATGACGTTTTGAGACATCTCCTACAACTACAGCACCAGTATTGTGTTTCTGAAGCAAATCCGTTTTTTAAAAATTTTAATACCTTTTTTTAGCGAAGATTTTTCCCCAAAAAAATGCATTTTCTGCCATTTTCGGGTTCTGTCGGGACTCCTGACGACATTTTGAAACATATCCTACAGCTGCAGCACCTGTATTGTGCTGCTGAAGTAAATACATTTTTTTGGATTTTTGCATAAGGGTCCCCCCTTACGAAATTTTAGCGAAAAAAAGTTTTTCAAAAATGTGCATTTTCTGCCATTTTCGGGTTCTGTCGGAACTCCTGATGACGTTTTGAGACATCTCCTACAACTACAGCACCAGTATTGTGTTTCTGAAGCAAATCCGTTTTTTAAAAATTTTAATACCTTTTTTTAGCGAAGATTTTTCCCCCCAAAAATGCATTTTCTAACATTTCCGGGTTCTGTCGGGACTCCTGACGACATTTTGAAACATTTCCTACAGCTGCAGCACCTGTATTGTGCTGCCGAAGTAAATACATTTTTTTGGATTTTTGCATAAGGGTCCCCCCTTACGAAATTTTAGCGAAAAAAAGTTTTTAAAAAATGTGCATTTTCTGCCATTCTCGGGTTCTGTCTGAACTCCTGATGACGTTTTGAGACATCTCCTACAACTACAGCACCAGTATTGTGTTTCTGAAGCAAATCCGTTTTTTAAAAATTTTAATACCTTTTTTAGCAAAGATTTTTCCCCAAAAATATGCATTTTCTGCCATTTCCCGGTTCTGTCGGGACTCCTGACGACATTTTGAAACATTTCCTACAGCTGCAACACCTGTATTGTGCTGCCGAAGTAAATACATTTTTTTGGATTTTTGCATAAGGGTCCCCCCTTACGAAATTTTAGCGAAAAAAAGTTTTTCAAAAATATGCATTTTCTGCCATTTTCGGGTTCTGTCAGGACTCCTGATGACGTTTTGAGACATCTCCTACAACTACAGCACCAGTATTGTGTTTCTGAAGCAAATCCGTTTTTTAAAAATTTTAATACATTTTTTAGCAAAGATTTTCCCCAAAAATATGCATTTTCTGCCATTTTCGGGTTCTGTCGGGACTCCTGACGACATTTTGAAACATTTCCTACAGCTGCAGCACCTGTATTGTGCTGCCGAAGTAAATACATTTTTTTGGATTTTTGCATAAGGGTCCCCCCTTACGAAATTTTAGCGAAAAAAAGTTTTTCAAAAATGTGCATTTTCTGCCATTTTCGGGTTCTGTCGGAACTCCTGATGACGTTTTGAGACATCTCCTACAACTACAGCACCAGTATTGTGTTTCTGAAGCAAATCCGTTTTTTAAAAATTTTAATACCTTTTTTTAGCGAAGATTTTTCCCCCAAAAAATGCATTTTCTGCCATTTTCGGGTTCTGTCGGGACTCCTGACGACATTTTGAAACATTTCCTACAGCTGCAGCACCTGTATTGTGCTGCCGAAGTAAATACATTTTTTTGGATTTTTGCATAAGGGTCCCCCCTTACGAAATTTTAGCGAAAAAAAGTTTTTCAAAAATGTGCATTTTCTGCCATTTTCGGGTTCTGTCGGGACTCCTGATGACGTTTTGAGACATCTCCTACAACTACAGCACCAGTATTTTGTTTCTGAAGCAAATCCGTTTTCCAAAAATTTTAATACCTTTTTTTAGCGAAGATTTTTCCCCCAAAAAATGCATTTTCTGCCATTTTCGGGTTCTGTCGGGACTCCTGACGACATTTTGAAACATTTCCTACAGCTGCAGCACCTGTATTGTGCTGCCGAAGTAAATACATTGTTTTGGATTTTTGCATAAGGGTCCCCCCTTACGAAATTTTAGCGAAAAAAAGTTTTTCAAAAATGTGCATTTTCTGCCATTTTCGGGTTCTGTCGGAACTCCTGATGACGTTTTGAGACATCTCCTACAACTACAGCACCAGTATTGTGTTTCTGAAGCAAATCCGTTTTTTAAAAATTTTAATACCTTTTTCAGCAAAGATTTTTCCCCAAAAATATGCATTTTCTGCCATTTCCGGGTTCTGTCGGGACTCCTGATGACGTTTTGAGACATCTCCTACAACTACAGCACCAGTATTGTGTTTCTGAAGCAAATCCGTTTTTTAAAAATTTTAATACCTTTTTTTAGCGAAGATTTTTCCCCAAAAAATGCATTTTCTGCCATTTTCGGGTTCTGTCGGGACTCCTGACGACATTTTGAAACATATCCTACAGCTGCAGCACCTGTATTGTGCTGCTGAAGTAAATACATTTTTTTGGATTTTTGCATAAGGGTCCCCCCTCACGAAATTTTAGCGAAAAAAAGTTTTTCAAAAATTTGCATTTTCTGCCATTTTCGGGTTCTGTCGGAACTCCTGATGAAGTTTTGAGACATCTCCTACAACTACAGCACCAGTATTGTGTTTCTGAAGCAAATCCGTTTTTAAAAAATTTTAATACCTTTTTTTAGCGAAGATTTTTCCCCCAAAAAATGCATTTTCTGCCATTTTCGGGTTCTGTCGGGACTCCTGACGACATTTTGAAACATTTCCTACAGCTGCAGCACCTGTATTGTGCTGCCGAAGTAAATACATTTTTTTGGATTTTTGCATAAGGGTCCCCCCTTACGAAATTTTTGCGAAAAAAAGTTTTTCAAAAATGTGCATTTTCTGCCATTTTCGGGTTCTGTCGGAACTCCTGATGACGTTTTGAGACATCTCATACAACTACAGCACCAGTATTGTGTTTCTGAAGCAAATCCGTTTTTTAAAAATTTTAATACCTTTTTTTAGCGAAGATTTTTCCCCAAAAAAATGCATTTTCTGCCATTTTCGGGTTCTGTCGGGACTCCTGACGACATTTTGAAACATTTCCTACAGCTGCAGCACCTGTATTGTGCTGCCGAAGTAAATACATTTTTTTGGATTTTTGCATAAGGGTCCCCCCTTACGAAATTTTAGCGAAAAAAAGTTTTTCAAAAATGTGCATTTTCTGCCATTTTCGGGTTCTGTCGGAACTCCTGATGACGTTTTGAGACATCTCCTACAACTACAGCACCAGTATTGTGTTTCTGAAGCAAATCCGTTTTTTAAAAATTTTAATACCTTTTTTTAGCGAAGATTTTTCCCCCCAAAAATGCATTTTCTGCCATTTTCGGGTTCTGTCGGGACTCCTGACGACATTTCGAAACATATCCTACAGCTGCACCACCTGTATTGTGCTGCTGAAGTAAATACATTTTTTTGGATTTTTGCATAAGGGTCCCCCCTTACGAAATTTTAGCGAAAAAAAGTTTTTCAAAAATATGCATTTTCTGCCATTTTCGGGTTCTGTCGGGACTCCTGATGACGTTTTGAGACATTTCCTACAGCTGCAACACCTGTATTGTGCTGCCGAAGTAAATACATTTTTTTGGATTTTTGCATAAGGGTCCCCCCTTACGAAATTTTAGCGAAAAAAAGTTTTTCAAAAGTGTGCATTTTCTGCCATTTTCGGGTTCTGTCGGAACTCCTGATGACGTTTTGAGACATCTCCTACAACTACAGCACCAGTATTGTGTTTCTGAAGCAAATCCGTTTTTTAAAAATTTTAATACCTTTTTTTAGCGAAGATTTTTCCCCCAAAAAATGCATTTTCTGCCATTTTCGGGTTCTGTCGGGACTCCTGACGACATTTTGAAACATATCCTACAGCTGCAGCACCTGTATTGTGCTGCTGAAGTAAATACATTTTTTTGGATTTTTGCATAAGGGTCCCCCCTTACGAAATTTTAGCGAAAAAAAGTTTTTCAAAAATATGCATTTTCTGCCATTTTCGGGTTCTGTCGGGACTCCTGATGACGTTTTGAGACATCTCCTACAACTACAGCACCAGTATTGTGTTTCTGAAGCAAATCCGTTTTTTAAAAATTTTAATACCTTTTTTAGCAAAGATTTTCCCCAAAAATATGCATTTTCTGCCATTTTCGGGTTCTGTCGGGACTCCTGACGACATTTTGAAACATTTCCTACAGCTGCAGCACCTGTATTGTGCTGCCGAAGTAAATACATTTTTTTGGATTTTTGCATAAGGGTCCCCCCAAACGAAATTTTTGCGAAAAAAAGTTTTTCAAAAATGTGCATTTTCTGCCATTTTCGGGTTCTGTCGGAACTCCTGATGACGTTTTGAGACATCTCCTACAACTACAGCACCAGTATTGTGTTTCTGAAGCAAATCAGTTTTTTAAAAATTTTAATACCTTTTTTTAGCGAAGATTTTTCCCCAAAAAAATGCATTTTCTGCCATTTTCGGGTTCTGTCGGGACTCCTGACGACATTTTGAAACATTTCCTACAGCTGCAGCACCTGTATTGTGCTGCCGAAGTAAATACATTTTTTTGGATTTTTGCATAAGGGTCCCCCCTTACGAAATTTTAGCGAAAAAAAGTTTTTCAAAAATGTGCATTTTCTGCCATTTTCGGGTTCTGTCGGAACTCCTGATGACGTTTTGAGACATCTCCTACAACTACAGCACCAGTATTGTGTTTCTCAAGCAAATCCGTTTATTAAAAATTTTAATACCTTTTTTAGCAAAGATTTTTCCCCAAAAATATGCATTTTCTGCCATTTCCGGGTTCTGTCGGGACTCCTGACGACATTTTGAAACATTTCCTACAGCTGCAACACCTGTATTGTGCTGCCGAAGTAAATACATTTTTTTGGATTTTTGCATAAGGGTCCCCCCTTACGAAATTTTAGCGAAAAAAAGTTTTTCAAAAATATGCATTTTCTGCCATTTTCGGGTTCTGTCGGGACTCCTGATGACGTTTTGAGACATTTCCTACAGCTGCAACACCTGTATTGTGCTGCCGAAGTAAATACATTTTTTTGGATTTTTGCATAAGGGTCCCCCCTTACGAAATTTTAGCGAAAAAAAGTTTTTCAAAAGTGTGCATTTTCTGCCATTTTCGGGTTCTGTCGGAACTCCTGATGACGTTTTGAGACATCTCCTACAACTACAGCACCAGTATTGTGTTTCTGAAGCAAATCCGTTTTTTTAAAATTTTAATACCTTTTTTTAGCGAAGATTTTTCCCCCAAAAAATGCATTTTCTGCCATTTTCGGGTTCTGTCGGGACTCCTGACGACGTTTTGAGACATCTCCTACAACTACAGCACCAGTATTGTGTTTCTGAAGCAAATCCGTTTTTAAAAAATTTTAATACCTTTTTTAGCAAAGATTTTCCCCAAAAATATGCATTTTCTGCCATTTTCGAGGTCTGTCGGGACTCCTGACGACATTTTGAAACATTTCCTACAGCTGCAGCACCTGTATTGTGCTGCCGAAGTAAATACATTTTTTTGGATTTTTGAATAAGGGTCCCCCCTTACGAAATTTTAGCGAAAAAAAGTTTTTCAAAAATGTGCATTTTCTGCCATTTTCGGGTTCTGTCGGAACTCCTGATGACGTTTTGAGACATCTCCTACAACTACAGCACCAGTATTGTGTTTCTGAAGCAAATCCGTTTTTTAAAAATTTTAATACCTTTTTTTAGCGAAGATTTTTCCCCCAAAAAATGCATTTTCTGCCATTTTCGGGTTCTGTCGGGACTCCTGACGACATTTTGAAACATTTCCTACAGCTGCAGCACCTGTATTGTGCTGCCGAAGTAAATACATTTTTTTGGATTTTTGCATAAGGGTCCCCCCTTACGAAATTTTAGCGAAAAAAAGTTTTTCAAAAATGTGCATTTTCTGCCATTTTCGGGTTCTGTCGGAACTCCTGATGACGTTTTGAGACATCTCCTACAACTACAGCACCAGTATTGTGTTTCTGAAGCAAATCCGTTTTTTAAAAATTTTAATACCTTTTTTTAGCGAAGATTTTTCCCCCAAAAAATGCATTTTCTGCCATTTTCGGGTTCTGTCGGGACTCCTGACGACATTTTGAAACATTTCCTACAGCTGCAGCACCTATATTGTGCTGCCGAAGTAAATACATTTTTTGGGATTTTTGCATAAGGGTCCCCCCTTACGAAATTTTTGCGAAAAAAAGTTTTTCAAAATTGTCCATTTTCTGCCATTTTTGGGTTCTGTCGGAACTCCTGATGACGTTTTGAGACATCTCCTACAACTACAGCACCAGTATTGTGTTTCTGAAGCAAATCCGTTTTTTAAAAATTTTAATACCTATTTTTAGCGAAGATTTTTCCCCCAAAAAATGCATTTTCTGCCATTTTCGGGTTCTGTCGGGACTCCTGACGACATTTTGAAACATATCCTACAGCTGCAGCACCTGTATTGTGCTGCCGAAGTAAATACATTTTTTTGGATTTTTGCATAAGGGTCCCCCCTTACGAAATTTTAGCGAAAAAAAGTTTTTCAAAAATGTGCATTTTCTGCCATTTTCGGGTTCTGTCGGAACTCCTGATGACGTTTTGAGACATCTCCTACAACTACAGCACCAGTATTGTGTTTCTGAAGCAAATCCGTTTTTTAAAAATTTTAATACCTTTTTTAGCGAAGATTTTCCCCAAAAATATGCATTTTCTGTCATTTTCGGGTTCTGTCGGGACTCCTGAAGCCATTTTGAAACATTTCCTACAGCTGCAGCACCTGTATTGTGCTGCCGAAGTAAATACATTTTTTGGGATTTTTGCATAAGGGTCCCCCCTTACGAAATTTTAGCGAAAAAAAGTTTTTCAAAAATGTGCATTTTCTGCCATTTTCGGGTTCTGTCTGAACTCCTGATGACGTTTTGAGACATCTCCTACAACTACAGCACCAGTATTGTGTTTCTGAAGCAAATCCGTTTATTAAAAATTTTAATACCTTTTTTAGCAAAGATTTTTCCCCAAAAATATGCATTTTCTGCCATTTCCGGGTTCTGTCGGGACTCCTGACGACATTTTGAAACATTTCCTACAGCTGCAACACCTGTATTGTGCTGCCGAAGTAAATACATTTTTTTGGATTTTTGCATAAGGGTCCCCCCTTACGAAATTTTAGCGAAAAAAAGTTTTTCAAAAATGTGCATTTTCTGCCATTTTCGGGTTCTGTCGGAACTCCTGATGACGTTTTGAGACATATCCTACAACTACAGCACCAGTATTGTGTTTCTGAAGCAAATCCGTTTTTTAAAAATTTTAATACCTTTTTTTAGCGAAGATTTTTCCCCCAAAAAATGCATTTTCTGCCATTTTCGGGTTCTGTCGGGACTCCTGACGACATTTTGAAACATATCCTACAGCTGCAGCACCTGTATTGTGCTGCTGAAGTAAATACATTTTTTTGGATTTTTGCATAAGGGTCCCCCTTAAGAAATTTTAGCGAAAAAAAGTTTTTCAAAAATATGCATTTTCTGCCATTTTCGGGTTCTGTCGGGACTCCTGATGACGTTTTGAGACATCTCCTACAACTACAGCACCAGTATTTTGTTTCTGAAGCAAATCCGTTTTCCAAAAATTTTAATACCTTTTTTTAGCGAAGATTTTTCCCCAAAAAAATGCATTTTCTGCCATTTTCGGGTTCTGTCGGGACTCCTGACGACATTTTGAAACATTTCCTACAGCTGCAGCACCTGTATTGTGCTGCCGAAGTAAATACATTTTTTTGGATTTTTGCATAAGGGTCCCCCCTTACGAAATTTTAGCGAAAAAAAGTTTTTCAAAAATGTGCATTTTCTGCCATTTTCGGGTTCTGTCGGAACTCCTGATGACGTTTTGAGACATCTCCTACAACTACAGCACCAGTATTGTGTTTCTGAAGCAAATCCGTTTTTTAAAAATTTTAATACCTTTTTCAGCAAAGATTTTTCCCCAAAAATATGCATTTTCTGCCATTTCCGGGTTCTGTCGGGACTCCTGACGACATTTTGAAACATTTCCTACAGCTGCAGCACCTGTATTGTGCTGCCGAAGTAAATAAATTTTTTTGGATTTTTGCATAAGGGTCCCCCCTTACATAATTTTAGCGAAAAAAAGTTTTTAAAAAATGTGCATTTTCTGCCATTCTCGGGTTCTGTCGGAACTCCTGATGACGTTTTGAGACATCTCCTACAACTACAGCACCAGTATTGTGTTTCTGAAGCAAATCCGTTTTTTAAAAATTTTAATACCTTTTTTAGCAAAGATTTTTCCCCAAAAATATGCATTTTCTGCCATTTCCCGGTTCTGTCGGGACTCCTGACGACATTTTGAAACATTTCCTACAGCTGCAACACCTGTATTGTGCTGCCGAAGTAAATACATTTTTTTGGATTTTTGCATAAGGGTCCCCCCTTACGAAATTTTAGCGAAAAAAAGTTTTTCAAAAATATGCATTTTCTGCCATTTTCGGGTTCTGTCGGGTCTCCTGATGACGTTTTGAGACATCTCCTACAACTACAGCACCAGTATTGTGTTTCTGAAGCAAATCCGTTTTTTAAAAATTTTAATACCTTTTTTAGCAAAGATTTTCCCCAAAAATATGCATTTTCTGCCATTTTCGGGTTCTGTCGGGACTCCTGACGACATTTTGAAACATTTCCTACAGCTGCAGCACCTGTATTGTGCTGCCGAAGTAAATACATTTTTTTGGATTTTTGCATAAGGGTCCCCCCTTACGAAATTTTAGCGAAAAAAAGTTTTTCAAAAATGTGCATTTTCTGCCATTTTCGGGTTCTGTCGGAACTCCTGATGACGTTTTGAGACATCTCCTACAACTACAGCACCAGTATTGTGTTTCTGAAGCAAATCCGTTTTTTAAAAATTTTAATACCTTTTTTTAGCGAAGATTTTTCCCCCAAAAAAATGCATTTTCTGCCATTTTCGGGTTCTGTCGGGACTCCTGACGACATTTTGAAACATTTCCTACAGCTGCAGCACCTGTATTGTGCTGCCGAAGTAAATACATTTTTTGGGATTTTTGCATAAGGGTCCCCCCTTACGAAATTTGAGCGAAAAAAAGTTTTTCAAAAATGTGCATTTTCTGCCATTTTCGGGTTCTGTCGGAACTCCTGATGACGTTTTGAGACATCTCCTACAACTACAGCACCAGTATTGTGTTTCTGAAGCAAATCCGTTTTTTAAAAATTTTAATACCTTTTTTTAGCGAAGATTTTTCCCCCAAAAAATGCATTTTCTGCCATTTTCGGGTTCTGTCGGGACTCCTGACGACATTTTGAAACATTTCCTACAGCTGCAACACCTGTATTGTGCTGCCGAAGTAAATACATTTTTTTGGATTTTTGCATAAGGGTCCCCCCTTACGAAATTTTTGCGAAAAAAAGTTTTTCAAAATTGTGCATTTTCTGCCATTTTTGGGTTCTGTCGGAACTCCTGATGACGTTTTGAGACATCTCCTACAACTACAGCACCAGTATTGTGTTTCTGAAGCAAATCCGTTTTTTAAAAATTTTAATACCTTTTTTTAGCGAAGATTTTTCCCCCAAAAAATGCATTTTCTGCCATTTTCGGGTTCTGTCGGGACTCCTGACGACATTTTGAAACATTTCCTACAGCTGCAGCACCTGTATTGTGCTGCCGAAGTAAATACATTTTTTTGGATTTTTGCATAAGGGTCCCCCCTTACGAAATTTTTGCGAAAAAAAGTTTTTCAAAAATGTGCATTTTCTGCCATTTTCGGGTTCTGTCGGAACTCCTGATGACGTTTTGAGACATCTCCTACAACTACAGCACCAGTATTGTGTTTCTGAAGCAAATCCGTTTTTTAAAAATTTTAATACCTTTTTTTAGCGAAGATTTTTCCCCCAAAAAATGCATTTTCTGCCATTTTCGGGTTCTGTCGGGACTCCTGACGACATTTTGAAACATATCCTACAGCTGTAGCACCTGTATTGTGCTGCCGAAGTAAATACATTTTTTTGGATTTTTGCATAAGGGTCCCCCCTTACGAAATTTTAGCGAAAAAAAGTTTTTCAAAAATGTGCATTTTCTGCCATTTTCGGGTTCTGTCGGAACTCCTGATGACGTTTTGAGACATCTCCTACAACTAAAGCACCAGTATTGTGTTTCTGAAGCAAATCCGTTTTTTAAAAATTTTAATACCTTTTTTTAGCGAAGATTTTTCCCCCAAAAAATGCATTTTCTGCCATTTTCGGGTTCTGTCGGGACTCCTGACGACATTTTGAAACATTTCCTACAGCTGCAGCACCTGTATTGTGCTGCCGAAGTAAATACATTTTTTTGGATTTTTGCATAAGGGTCCCCCCCTTACGAAATTTTAGCGAAAAAAAGTTTTTCAAAAATGTGCATTTTTTGCCATTTTGGGGTTCTGTCGGAACTCCTGATGACGTTTTGAGACATCTCCTACAACTACAGCACCAGTATTGTGTTTCTGAAGCAAATCCATTTTTTAAAAATTTTAATACCTTTTTTTAGCGAAGATTTTTCCCCAAAAAAATGCATTTTCTGCCATTTTCGGGTTCTGTCGGAACTCCTGACGACATTTTGAAACATATCCTACAGCTGCAGCACCTGTATTGTGCTGCTGAAGTAAATACATTTTTTTTGATTTTTGCATAAGAGCCCCCCTTACGAAATTTTTGCGAAAAAAAGTTTCAAAAATATTCATTTTCTGCCATTTTCGGGTTCTGTCGGGACTCCTGATGACGTTTTGAGACATCTCCTACAACTACAGCACCAGTATTGTGTTTCTGAAGCAAATCCGTTTATTAAAAATTTTAATACCTTTATTAGCAAAGATTTTTCCCCAAAAATATGCATTTTCTGCCATTTCCGGGTTCTGTCGGGACTCCTGACGACATTTTGAAACATTTCCTACAGCTGCAACACCTGTATTGTGCTGCCGAAGTAAATACATTTTTTTGGATTTTTGCATAAGGGTCCCCCCTTACGAAATTTTAGCGAAAAAAAGTTTTTCAAAAATGTGCATTTTCTGCCATTTTCGGGTTCTGTCGGAACTCCTGATGACGTTTTGAGACATATCCTACAACTACAGCACCAGTATTGTGTTTCTGAAGCAAATCCGTTTTTTAAAAATTTTAATACCTTTTTTTAGCGAAGATTTTTCCCCCAAAAAATGCATTTTCTGCCATTTTCGGGTTCTGTCGGGACTCCTGACGACATTTTGAAACATTTCCTACAGCTGCAGCACCTGTATTGTGCTGCCGAAGTAAATACATTTTTTTGGATTTTTGCATAAGGGTCCCCCCTTACGAAATTTTAGCGAAAAAAAGTTTTTCAAAAATGTGCATTTTCTGCCATTTTCGGGTTCTGTCGGAACTCCTGATGACGTTTTGAGACATCTCCTACAACTACAGCACCAGTATTGTGTTTCTGAAGCAAATCCGTTTTTTAAAAATTTTAATACCTTTTTTTAGCGAAGATTTTTCCCCCAAAAAATGCATTTTCTGCCATTTTCGGGTTCTGTCGGGACTCCTGACGACATTTTGAAACATTTCCTACAGCTGCAGCACCTGTATTGTGCTGCCGAAGTAAATACATGTTTTTGGATTTTTGCATAAGGGTCCCCCCTTACGAAATTTTAGCGAAAAAAAGTTTTTCAAAAATGTGCATTTTCTGCCATTTTCGGGTTCTGTCGGAACTCCTGATGACGTTTTGAGACATCTCCTACAACTACAGCACCAGTATTGTGTTTCTGAAGCAAATCCGTTTTTTAAAAATTTTAATACCTTTTTTTAGCGAAGATTTTTCCCCAAAAAAATGCATTTTCTGCCATTTTCGGGTTCTGTCGGGACTCCTGACGACATTTTGAAACATATCCTACAGCTGCAGCACCTGTATTGTGCTGCTGAAGTAAATACATTTTTTTGGATTTTTGCATAAGGGTCCCCCCTTACGAAATTTTAGCGAAAAAAAGTTTTTCAAAAATATGCATTTTCTGCCATTTTCGGGTTCTGTCGGGACTCCTGATGACGTTTTGAGACATCTCCTACAACTACAGCACCAGTATTGTGTTTCTGAAGCAGATCCGTTTTTTAAAAATTTTAATACCTTTTTTAGCAAAGATTTTCCCCAAAAATATGCATTTTCTGTCATTTTCGGGTTCTGTCGGGACTCCTGACGCCATTTTGAAACATTTCCTACAGCTGCAGCACCTGTATTGTGCTGCCGAAGTAAATACATTTTTTTGGATTTTTGCATAAGGGTCCCCCCTTACGAAATTTTAGCGAAAAAAAGTTTTTCAAAAATGTGCATTTTCTGCCATTTTCGGGTTCTGTCGGAACTCCTGATGACGTTTTGAGACATCTCCTACAACTACAGCACCAGTATTGTGTTTCTGAAGCAAATCCGTTTTTTAAAAATTTTAATACCTTTTTTTAGCGAAGATTTTTCCCCCAAAAAATGCATTTTCTGCCATTTTCGGGTTCTGTCGGGACTCCTGACGACATTTTGAAACATTTCCTACAGCTGCAGCACCTGTATTGTGCTGCCGAAGTAAATACATTTTTTTGGATTTTTGCATAAGGGTCCCCCCTTACGAAATTTTTGCGAAAAAAAGTTTTTCAAAAATATGCATTTTCTGCCATTTTCGGGTTCTGTCGGGACTCCTGATGACGTTTTGAGACATCTCCTACAACTACAGCACCAGTATTGTGTTTCTGAAGCAAATCCGTTTTTTTTAAATTTTAATACCTTTTTTAGCAAAGATTTTCCCCAAAAATATGCATTTTCAGTCATTTTCGGGTTCTGTCGGGACTCCTGACGCCATTTTGAAACATTTCCTACAGCTGCAGCACCTGTATTGTGCTGCCGAAGTAAATACATCTTTTTGGATTTTTGCATAAGGGTCCCCCCTTACGAAATTTTAGCGAAAAAAAGTTTTTCAAAAATGTGCATTTTCTGCCATTTTCGGGTTCTGTCGGGACTCCTGATGACGTTTTGAGACATCTCCTACAACTACAGCACCAGTATTGTGTTTCTGAAGCAAATCCGTTTTTTAAAAATTTTAATACCTTTTTTAGCAAAGATTTTCCCCAAAAATATGCATTTTCTGCCATTTTCGGGTTCTGTCGGGACTCCTGACGACATTTTGAAACATTTCCTACAGCTGCAGCACCTGTATTGTGCTGCTGAAGTAAATACATTTTTTTGGATTTTTGCATAAGGGTCCCCCCCTTACGAAATTTTAGCAAAAAAAAGTTTTTCAAAAATGTGCATTTTCTGCCATTTTCGGGTTCTGTCGGAACTCCTGATGACGTTTTGAGACATCTCCTACAACTAAAGCACCAGTATTGTGTTTCTGAAGCAAATCCGTTTTTAAAAAATTTTAATACCTTTTTTTAGCGAAGATTTTTCCCCCCAAAAATGCATTTTCTGCCATTTTCGGGTTCTGTCGGGACTCCTGACGACATTTTGAAACATTTCCTACAGCTGCAGCACCTGTATTGTGCTGCCGAAGTAAATACATTTTTTTGGATTTTTGCATAAGGGTCCCCCCTTACGAAATTTTAGCGAAAAAAAGTTTTTCAAAAATATGCATTTTCTGCCATTTTCGGGTTCTGTCGGGACTCCTGACGACATTTTGAAACATATCCTACAGCTGCAGCACCTGTATTGTGCTGCTGAAGTAAATACATTTTTTGGGATTTTTGCATAAGGGTCCCCCCTTACGAAATTTTAGCAAAAAAAAGTTTTTCAAAAATGTGCATTTTCTGCCATTTTCGGGTTCTGTCGGAACTCCTGATGACGTTTTGAGACATCTCCTACAACTACAGCACCAGTATTGTGTTTCTGAAGCAAATCCGTTTAAAAACAATTTTAATACCTTTTTTTAGCGAAGATTTTTCCCCCCAAAAAATGCATTTTCTGCCATTTTCGGGTTCTGTCGGGACTACTGACGACATTTTGAAACATTTCCTACAGCTGCAGCACCTGTATTGTGCTGCCGAAGTAAATACATTTTTTGGGATTTTTGCATAAGGGTCCCCCCTTAAGAAAATTTTAGCGAAAAAAAGTTTTTCAAAAATATGCATTTTCTGCCATTTTCGGGTTCTGTCGGGACTCCTGATGACGTTTTGAGACATCTCCTACAACTACAGCACCAGTATTGTGTTTCTGAAGCAAATCCGTTTTTTAAAAATTTTAATACCTTTTTTTAGCGAAGATTTTTCCCCCAAAAAATGCATTTTCTGCCATTTCCCGGTTCTGTCAGGACTCCTGACGACATTTTGAAACATTTCCTACAGCTGCAGCACCTGTATTGTGCTGCTGAAGTAAATACATTTTTTTGGATTTTTGCATAAGGGTCCCCCCTTACGAAATTTTAGCGAAAAAAAGTTTTTCAAAAATGTGCATTTTCTGCCATTTTCGGGTTCTGTCGGAACTCCTGATGACGTTTTGAGACATCTCCTACAACTACAGCACCAGTATTGTGTTTCTGAAGCAAATCCGTTTTTTAAAAATTTTAATACCTTTTTTTAGCGAAGATTTTTCCCCCAAAAAATGCATTTTCTGCCATTTTCGGGTTCTGTCGGGACTCCTGACGACGTTTTGAAACATTTCCTACAGCTGCAGCACCTGTATTGTGCTGCCGAAGTAAATACATTTTTTTGGATTTTTGCATAAGGGTCCCCCCTTACGAAATTTTTGCGAAAAAAAGTTTTTCAAAAATGTGCATTTTCTGCCATTTTTGGGTTCTGTCTGAACTCCTGATGACGTTTTGAGACATCTCCTACAACTACAGCACCAGTATTGTGTTTCTGAAGCAAATCCGTTTTTTAAACATTTTAATACCTTTTTTAGCGAAGATTTTCCCCCCAAAAAATGCATTTTCTGCCATTTTCGGGTTCTGTCGGGACTCCTGACGACATTTTGAAACATATCCTACAGCTGCAGCACCTGTATTGTGCTGCTGAAGTAAATACATTTTTTTGGATTTTTGCATAAGGGTCCCCCCTTACGAAATTTTAGCAAAAAAAAGTTTTTCAAAAATGTGCATTTTCTGCCATTTTCGGGTTCTGTCGGAACTCCTGATGACGTTTTGAGACATCTCCTACAACTACAGCACCAGTATTGTGCTGCTGAAGCAAATCCGTTTTTAAAAAATTGTAATACCTTTTTTTAGCGAAGATTTTTCCCCCCAAAAATGCATTTTCTGCCATTTTCGGGTTCTGTCGGGACTCCTGACGACATTTTGAAACATTTCCTACAGCTGCAGCACCTGTATTGTGCTGCCGAAGTAAATACATTTTTTTGGATTTTTGCATAAGGGTCCCCCCTTACGAAATTTTAGCGAAAAAAAGTTTTTCAAAAATATGCATTTTCTGCCATTTTCGGGTTCTGTCGGGACTCCTGATGACGTTTTGAGACATCTCCTATAACTACAGCACCAGTATTTTTTCTGAAGCAAATCCGTTTTTTAAAAATTTTAATACCTTTTTTAGCAAAGATTTTTCCCCAAAAATATGCATTTTCTGCCATTTCCCGGTTCTGTCGGGACTCCTGACGACATTTTGAAACATATCCTACAGCTGCAGCACCTGTATTGTGCTGCTGAAGTAAATACATTTTTTTGGATTTTTGCATAAGGGTCCCCCCTTACGAAATTTTAGCAAAAAAAAGTTTTTCAAAAATGTGCATTTTCTGCCATTTTCGGGTTCTGTCGGAACTCCTGATGACGTTTTGAGACATCTCCTACAACTACAGCACCAGTATTGTGCTGCTGAAGCAAATCCGTTTTTAAAAAATGTTAATACCTTTTTTTAGCGAAGATTTTTCCCCCAAAAAATGCATTTTCTGCCATTTTCGGGTTCTGTCGGGACTCCTGACGACATTTTGAAACATTTCCTACAGCTGCAGCACCTGTATTGTGCTGCCGAAGTAAATACATTTTTTTGGATTTTTGCATAAAGGTCCCCCCTTACGAAATTTTAGCGAAAAAAAGTTTTTCAAAAATATGCATTTTCTGCCATTTTCGGGTTCTGTCGTGACTCCTGATGACGTTTTGAGACATCTCCTATAACTACAGCACCAGTATTGTTTCTGAAGCAAATCCGTTTTTTAAAAATGTTAATACCTTTTTTAGCAAAGATTTTCCCCAAAAATATGCATTTTCTGCCATTTCCCGGTTCTGTCGGGACTCCTGACGACATTTTGAAACATTTCCTACAGCTGCAACACCTGTATTGTGCTGCCGAAGTAAATACATTTTTTTGGATTTTTGCATAAGGGTCCCCCCTTACGAAATTTTAGCGAAAAAATGTTTTTCAAAAATGTGCATTTTCTGCCATTTTCGGGTTCTGTCGGAACTCCTGATGACGTTTTGAGACATCTCCTACAACTACAGCACCAGTATTGTGTTTCTGAAGCAAATCTGTTTTTTAAACATTTTAATACCTTTTTTTAGCGAAGATTTTTCCCCCCAAAAATGCATTTTCTGCCATTTTCGGGTTCTGTCGGGACTCCTGAGGACATTTTGAAACATTTCCTACAGCTGCAGCACCTGTATTGTGCTGCCGAAGTAAATACATTTTTTTGGATTTTTGAATAAGGGTCCCCCCATACGAAATTTTTGCGAAAAAAAGTTTTTCAAAAATGTGCATTTTCTGCCATTTTCGGGTTCTGTCGGAACTCCTGATGACGTTTTGAGACATCTCCTACAACTACAGCACCAGTATTGTGTTTCTGAAGCAAATCCGTTTTTTAAAAATTTTAATACCTTTTTTTAGCGAAGATTTTTCCCCCAAAAAATGCATTTTCTGCCATTTTCGGGTTCTGTCGGGACTCCTGACGACATTTTGAAACATTTCCTACAGCTGCAGCACCTGTATTGTGCTGCCGAAGTAAATACATTTTTTTGGATTTTTGCACAAGGGTCCCCCCTTACGAAATTTTAGCGAAAAAAAGTTTTTAAAAAATGTGCATTTTCTGCCATTCTCGGGTTCTGTCGGAACTCCTGATGACGTTTTGAGACATCTCCTACAACTACAGCACCAGTATTGTGTTTCTGAAGCAAATCCGTTTTTAAAAAATTTTAATACCTTTTTTAGCAAAGATTTTTCCCCAAAAATATGCATTTTCTGCCATTTCCCGGTTCTGTCGGGACTCCTGACGACATTTTGAAAAATTTCCTACAGCTGCAGCACCTGTATTGTGCTGCCGAAGTAAATACATTTTTTTGGATTTTTGCATAAGGGTCCCCCCTTACGAAATTTTAGCGAAAAAAAGTTTTTCAAAAATGTGCATTTTCTGCCATTTTCGGGTTCTGTCGGAACTCCTGATGACGTTTTGAGACATCTCCTACAACTACAGCACCAGTATTGTGTTTCTGAAGCAAATCCGTTTTTTAAAAATTTTAATACCTTTTTTTAGCGAAGATTTTTCCCCCAAAAAATGCATTTTCTGCCATTTTCGGGTTCTGTCGGGACTCCGGACGACATTTTGAAACATATCCTACAGCTGCAACACCTGTATTGTGCTGCTGAAGTAAATACATTTTTTTGGATTTTTGCATAAGGGTCCCCCCTTACGAAATTTTAGCGAAAAAAAGTTTTTCAAAAATATGCATTTTCTGCCATTTTCGGGTTCTGTCGGGACTCCTGATGACGTTTTGAGACATCTCCTACAACTACAGCACCAGTATTGTGTTTCTGAAGCAAATCCGTTTTTTAAAAATTTTAATACCTTTTTTAGCAAAGATTTTTCCCCAAAAATATGCATTTTCTGCCATTTTCGGGTTCTGTCGGGATTCCTGACGACATTTTGAAACATATCCTACAGCTGCAGCACCTGTATTGTGCTGCCGAAGTAAATACATTTTTTTGGATTTTTGCATAAGGGTCCCCCCTTAAGAAATTTTAGCGAAATAAAGTTTTTCAAAAATGTGCATTTTCTGCCATTTTCGGGTTCTGTCGGGACTCCTGATGACGTTTTGAGACATCTCCTACAACTACAGCACCAGTATTGTGTTTCTGAAGCAAATCCGTTTTTTAAAAATTTTAATACCTTTTTTAGCAAAGATTTTCCCCAAAAATATGCATTTTCTGCCATTTTCGGGTTCTGTCGGGACTCCTGACGACATTTTGAAACATTTCCTACAGCTGCAGCACCTGTATTGTGCTGCCGAAGTAAATACATTTTTTGGGATTTTTGCATAAGGGTCCCCCCTTACGAAATTTTAGCGAAAAAAAGTTTTTCAAAAATGTGCATTTTCTGCCATTTTCGGGTTCTGTCGGAACTCCTGATGACGTTTTGAGACATCTCCTACAACTACAGCACCAGTATTGTGTTTCTGAAGCAAATCCGTTTTTTAAAAATTTTAATACCTTTTTTTAGCGAAGATTTTTCCCCCAAAAAATGCATTTTCTGCCATTTTCGGGTTCTGTCGGGACTCCTGACGACATTTTGAAACATTTCCTACAGCTGCAGCACCAGTATTGTGCTGCCGAAGTAAATACATTTTTTTGGATTTTTGCATAAGGGTCCCCCCTTACGAAATTTTTGCGAAAAAAAGTTTTTCAAAAATGTGCATTTTCTGCCATTTTCGGGTTCTGTCGGAACTCCTGATGACGTTTTGAGACATCTCCTACAACTACAGCACCAGTATTGTGTTTCCGAAGCAAATCCGTTTTTTTAAAATTTTAATACCTTTTTTTAGCGAAGATTTTTCCCCAAAAAAATGCATTTTCTGCCATTTTCGGGTTCTGTCGGGACTCCCGACGACATTTTGAAACATATCCTACAGCTGCAGCACCTGTATTGTGCTGCCGAAGTAAATACATTTTTTTGGATTTTTGCATAAGGGTCCCCCCCTTACGAAATTTTTGCGAAAAAAAGTTTGTCAAAAATGTGCATTTTCTGCCATTTTCGGGTTCTGTCGGAACTCCTGATGACGTTTTGAGACATCTCCTACAACTACAGCACCAGTATTGTGTTTCTGAAGCAAATCCGTTTTTTAAAAATGTTAATACCTTTTTTTAGCTAAGATTTTTCCCCCAAAAAATGCATTTTCTGCCATTTTCGGGTTCTGTCGGGACTCCTGACGACATTTTGAAACATATCCTACAGCTGCAGCACTTGTATTGTGCTGCTGAAGTAAATACATTTTTTGGAATTTTTGCATAAGGGTCCTCCCTTACGAAATTTTAGCGAAATTTTTTTTTCCAAAAATATGCATTTACTGCCATTTTCGGGTTTTGTCGGAACTCCTGAAGACGTTTTGAGACATTTCCTACAACTATATCACCAGTATTGTGCTGCTGAAGCAAGTTCATTTTTCAGATTTTTTTCACGACATTTTCGTGAAAAAAAGTTTTCCAAAAACATGGTTTTTCTGCCATTTTTGGGTTTTGTCAGGACGCCTGATGACGTTTTGAGACATCTCCTTTAACTAAAGCACCAGTATTGTGCTACTGAAGCAAATCCGTGTTTTGAGACCGAACTTGACGTTGAAATGTGCGCTGCTTCACTCCCGCTTCGTTCTTCACGTACGCACATTTGCTTTGCCGACCTTTCAACAATGTGAAAAAGATCGAGGTGAGGACACAAAATGCACTTTACCGTAATTTCCGGACTATAAAGGTACATTCAAAATCCTTTTTTTTTATTCCTCAGCTACCTTACAACCCGGTTTGCCTAATATAATGCATAAGTTTGGTTGCGCTTACCCACCTCGAGGCTATTTTATTTGGTACTTGGTGTATTGATAAGTGTGAGCAGTAGATGGCAGTCAAACATAAGAGATACTTGTCGCCTGCACTACGATGGGTTTCAAGTAAACAACACGAACATTAGCCTCGGCGCTCAAAAATCGATCAAAATGTTTTAGCAGGACTTTGGTAAGCTATGAAGCCACACCGCTTGAAGGATTGTCGGCGCATTAAACATACGACTATGCTGTGTGAAGAAGGGAAGACATTATCCGGCGTTTTGTTTCGCAATATTGCAACTTTTCTTAACTTCCGGTACCTGCTGACCTGTATTTGGGATCTGCATGAGTCCTGAAAAATGGTGTGTCCGCCTTGTTCTCTATCTTCTTGTTATTGGACATTCATCCTCCGCTGTTGCCATTTCTAATATAAAGTAGTGTCAAGTTCTTACTTATATCCGTCAGTAAACTCGCCAAGAAAGCGCTAAAACATACCGGTATCGTGAGTTTATATTATTCACCCGAGGAAGTTTAGTTATTAGAGTTCCGGTCGGACGTTTTTTCACGGGACACATTTCCGATGTTGTTGCTGCTCCGTTATTAATTTTATTTTATTTTATTTGGTGTAGACTGCAATATGACTCAAGTAAACAACACCAACATTGTATATGCTCCATTGAAAATATAAAACAAATACAGAGTATTATTACGATGTGTATAAGGTAAGACATATTTTCTGGTGTTTTGTTTGGAAATATTATGCAAAAGCAACTTTTCTTACCTTCTGGTACCTGCTGATCTGTATTTGGGATCCGAGCAAGTCCTGAAAATTTGTGCAGGTCCGCCTTTGTAGTCCGTGCAGACTCCGTAGTCAATAAGCTTCTTCTTTGTCTCCACCTTCTTGTTCTTGAAATCCATCCTCCACTGTTGCCATTTCTAACATAAAGAAGTGTAAAGTTATTACTCATATCTGTCCGTAAACTGGCCTTGAAAGCACTAAAACATACCGGTGTTGTGAGTTGACATTATTCGCCCGAGGAACTTTAGTTATTAGAGTTCTGGTTGGATGGTTTTTCACGGGACAAATTTCTGGTGTTGTTTCTGGATGAGGAGATGCCCTCTCCGTTATTGATGGAAGTAAAGTCTGAATGTCATTAAAACAGTTAGCGCCATCTCTTGACACTTCACAACAAAGATGAGGGGGATAAGACGCAGGTAAATAAGACCGCCCACAAAAGGGCGACTGTCAGAAAGCGACTTGAAGATGATCTCTACAACATCACCTATGCAACATTTTGACCTAACCCTAACCACCATTACATGTTATGTAGACCACAAGGAAGTCTTTTACTTTTAGAAAAAAATATATATTAGGACTCCTTTAATGCGCCTTATAATTGCATTAAAGGAGTCATGCGCCTTATAATCGCATGACTCCTTTAATGCAATTATAAGGCGCATTAAAGGAGTCATAATATTTTATGACTCCTTTAATGCGCTTTAAAGGAGTCATAATGCGCATAACTCCTTTATGAGTTATGCAAGTCATAACTCATAAAGGAGTTATGACTTGCATAACTCCTTTATGACTTGCATAACTCCTTATAAGTCATAACTCATAAAGGAGTTATTTTAAAAAATAGACAAAAAAATAGATTAAAAAAAATCTTTTTTTTTTAAATGGATTATTTTTAAATCTATTTTTTTAAATTTATTTTTTTAAAAAGATTAAAAAAAAAAAAAACTATTCATCTATTTTTTTAAATAAATCCAAAATTTAATCTATTTAAAAATTAAATAGATTTTAATTTTCAAATGTTTAATCCATTCAAAAAATAAAATCTATTGAATTTTTAAATGGATTAAATTTTTGATATAAAAAAAAAATAGATCAAACATTTTTGATCTCTTTTTGTAAATCTTTCAAAAAGATCCCCCCCCAAATTTAAAAAAAATATCTTTTAAAAAGATCTTTCAAAAAAAGATCTTTTAAAAAATTGAGATTTTGAAAACATCACGTTGTTGTGTCAAAATGTATCTATTTTTTATCTATTTTTTTAAAAGATTGAAAATAGACCAAAAATTGTCTATTTTTGATCTTTTAAAAAAATTGATCAAACATTTTTTATCTATTTTTTAAAATCTTTCAAAAAGATCCCCCCCCCCCAAATTTTTTAAAAATATCTTTTAAAAAGATCTTTCAAAAAAAGATCTTTTAAAAAATAGAGATTTTGAAAACATCTATTTTTGATCTTTTAAAAAATAGATCAAAAATGGATCAAAAATAGATACAAAAATGTATCTATTTCTATGTATTTTTTAAAAGATCAAAAATAGATCAAAAATGGTCTGTTTTTGATCTTTAAAAAAAAAAATACATCAAACATGTTTCATCTATTTTTTTAAATCTTTCAAAAAGATCCCCCCCAAATTTTTTGGAATTTAAAAAAAAAAAGATATTTTAAAAAGATCTTTCAAAAAAAGATCTTTTAAAAAATAGAGATTTTGAAAACATCTATTTTTGATCTTTTAAAAAAATAGATCATAAATGGACCAACAATAGATACAAATTTGATCTATTTTTTATCTATTTTTTAAAAGATCCAAAATAGATGAAACATGGTCTATTTTGGATCTTTTCTTTCATATATGATACGATGCGTCTCACATATGAAAAAAAAAGATCCAAAATAGAACATTCACCGCCAGTGCTCCTTATAATCCGGTGTGCCCTATGGTCCGGAAATAATGTTAATATTTGTGAGGATGTTTACTCATTTACGTATCTAGGCCAGGGGTGTCCAACTCTTTTTAGATGGGGGGCCACATGGAGGAAAAATTTGCCCCCAAGTGGGCCGGACTGGTGAAATCCCGGCATGATAACTTAAATATAAAGACGACTGCGGATTGTTTTCTTTGTTTCAAAATAGAACAAGCACATTCTGAAAAATGTACGAATCATGTTGTTTTTTTAACACTTACGTGTTGCAGTTAATAGTATTCTACCTTTATTTGTCATTATTTATACTTTCTAAATAAATGACGTGATAATGTTCATCAGTCAACTCATTGGTGTTCATTTTGTGTGTGTCCAGTTTGGTGAGTTTTGAAGCATTTTAAGGGGGTCGAATTACAGTTTAAAGAGGCCAAAAGGACATTCTTTTTAGGAAAATGTTGTTTTGAAGGGGTTTTTTCGCCAACTTCCTGTTGATTTTAGCTGAAGGATGTAAGTGTATGAAATGTAGGTCTAAGTCAGACCTACGTAGAGGTTTTTGTTTCATGTCTCTACGACATTCTTAACGGAAGTTACAAGCAGTTTTGTCTGTGTTTTTTTTCCCAGGGGGCGCTAGAGCGCAATTTTGAGTTTTGGGTTTTTGATTAGATCGCGATTTCCGCCAGTCCTGATGTGTATTTTACATTTGGTGAGTTTTGAAGCATGTTAAGAGTGTCAAATTACAGCTCAAAGAGGCGGCGGTGTAATAATAATAATAAAACCTAAGAAATACAATTGGGTCCCTAATAAATGCATGGAACTAAATAAAAAGCAGGTTGGAATAAAAGAATACTTCTCTGATTTGAGGGCGAAGGGTTGTTCATGTGTCCTGCCATGAACTGCCGGCCAGTCTCGGGCGTAGGCGACCCACGTCTTTGGCGCCGCCCTTGTGGCTCCCTGGACCTCTCTCAGAGATGTGTGCAAATGGAAAAAGATCAATAAAAGCATTGTTTTAATATATTTTCTGTAGCAGAACAAACATGACAAAAACATTCCTAATGGTTAAAAATCCCACTGTTTATGTTAAACATGCTTCACTGATGAGATTATTTAGCCAGCGCTGTTTTGTCCTACTAATTTCAGTGCTCCTTGAACTCACCGTCGTTTGTTTACATGTACAACTTTCTCCGACGCTGCCACAGAAAGACGTGTTGTATGCCACTCCTTCTTTGTCTCATTTTGTCCACCAAACTTTTTATGCTGTGCGTGAATGCACAGAAGGCAAGCTTTGTTGATGTTATTGACTTGTTGGAGTGCTAATCGGGCATATTTGGTCAGAGCATGACTGCGAGCTAATCGATGCTAACATGCTATTTAGGCCAGCTACATGTACATATTGCATCTTTATCATTCGTTTGGAGCTCATTTAGTTTCCTTTACTTATGTCTTCTGTGTATATATGGGACAGACTTACTAAGAAAGATGTCATGTGTGGGACAGACTTACTAAAGAAGCTTCTTGGAGGCTCAACAAGGACGCTGCAGAGCTTCAGAAGGACATGTTTGTCCAGCACATGTCTCACACACACAACATGGGCAAACAAGATGGCGGCTCTGACCTTCGACCTTAGTCAGGTGACATTGACAGCCCTGAAAAAAAAAGGGGGCGTTTCTCACTGGAATGATTTCCTTAAACCACCACAGAGGGGCGCTGTGTAATTGTATACCCTTTTTTTTCAAATTGGGGGTAAGTTAAGACATTTTAGTCCCCAAAAAAGTTTGGGAAAAATATTACAGATAAACACTAAAAATGTATTATTGATGTATTGTTATTTACAGATAAACACTGATATTTATTAAGTATGTATTTGTTATTTACATATAAACATTGACATGTATTATTTATATATTATTTACAGATAAAGACTGACATTTAATAATGATTATATATTGTTATTTATGAACACTAACATTTATTCTGTATATATTATTTAGAGAAACACTGACATTTATTATTGATATATTGTTATTTACAGATAAACACTGACATTTATTCTTTATATATTGTTTTTACAGATAAAAACGCACATGCATTATTTATATATTTCTTATTTACAGATAAAACACCAACATTTATTTTTTATATATTACTTACAGAGAAACATTAACATGTATTATTGATATATTGTTATTTACAGATAAACACTGACATTTTTTATAAATGTATTGTTATTTACAGATAATTCATTTAATTAAATATTTTTATTAATATACACTCGCATTTATTCTGTATATACAATTTACAAATAACACTGACACCTATTGATATATTGTTATGTACATATATACACTTATATTTATTATTTATATATTGTTATTTACTGATAAAAACTGACATTTATTAATTATATATTATTATTTATGAACACTAACATTTATTCTGTATATATTATTTAAAGAAACACTGACATTTATTATTAGTATATTGTTATTTACAGATAAATACTGACTTTTATTGATCATATATTGTTACCCTTTTTTTCCCCGATTTGGGGGTAAGCTAAGACATTTTAGTCCAAAAAAGTTTTGGAAAAATATTACAGATGAACACGAAAACTTTTTTATTGATGTATTGTTATTTACATAAACACTGACATGTATTCTTTAAATATTATTTACAGATAAACACTAACATGTATTAGTTATATATTGTTATTTATGAACACTAACATTTATTCTGCATATATTATTTACAGAAACACTGACATTTATTATTGATATATTGTTATTTACAGATAAACACTGATATTTATTAAGTATGTATTTGTTATTTAATTAGATATTTTTATTAATATACACTAACATTTATTCTGTATATACTATTTACAAATACACATTGACACTTATTGATATATTGTTATGTACATACATACACTGACATTTAGTATTTATATATTGTTATTTACATATAAAAACTGACATTTATTAATTATATATTGTTATTTATAAACACTAACATTCTGTATAAATTATTTACAGAAACACTGACATTTATTATTGATATATTGTTATTTACAGATCAAGACTTACATTTATTAACTATACATTGTTGTTTATAAACATTAACATTTATTCTGTATATATTATTTACAGACACACTGACATTTATTATTGATATATTATTTACGGATAAAAACGGACATGTAATATTTATATATTGTTACTTGCAGATAAACACCAACATTTATTTTTTATATATTATTTACAGATAAACACTAACATGTATTATTGATATATTGTTATTTACGGATTAACACTGTCATTTATTAAGTATATATTGTAATTTACGGAAAACACTTACATTTAATAATTATATATTGTTATTTATAAACACTAACATTTTTTCTGTACATACTATTTAAAAATATACATTGACATTTACCATTGATGTATTGTTATTCACAGATAAATACACTGACATTTATTCTTTATATATTGTTACATATATATATTCTGACATTTATTATTCATACATTATTTACAGATAAAACTGACATTATTTATAAATTGTGTATTTACAGATAAACACTAACATGTATTACAAATGACACCCATCCATCCATTTCCTACCGCTTGTCCCGTTCAGGGTCGCACGGGGTCCCTGGAGCCTATATCCGTTGCATTCGGGCGGAAGGCGGAGTACACACTGGACAAGTCGCCAATTCATCGCAGATAAAAACTGGCATTTATTATTTATATATTGTTATTTACAGATAAAAACTGACATGTATTATATGTCATGTGTCTTCTGTATATTCACCACTTCATTGTGTTGTGTCTTCTGTATATTCACCACTTCATTGTGTTGTGTCTGTGTCTTCTGTATATTCACCACTTCATTGTGTTGTGTCTTCTGTATATTCACCACTTCATTGTGTTGTGTCTGTGTCTTCTGTATATTCACCACTTCATTGTGTTGTGTCTTCTGTATATTCACCACTTCTTTGTGTTGTGTCTTCTGTATATTCACCACTTCATTGTGTTGTGTCTTCTGTATATTCACCACTTCTTTGTGTTTTGTCTTCTGTATATCCACCACTTCATTGTGTTGTGTCTTCTGTATATTCACCACTTCATTGTGTTGTGTCTTCTGTATATTCACCACTTCTTTGTGTTGTGTCTTCTGTATATTCACCACTTCATTGTGTTGTGTCTTCTGTATATTCACCACTTCTTTGTGTTGTGTCTTCTGTATATTCACCACTTCTTTGTGTTGTGTCTTCTGTATATTCACCACTTCATTGTGTTGTGTCTTCTGTATATTCACCACTTCTTTGTGTTGTGTCTTCTGTATATTCACCACTTCATTGTGTTGTGTCTTCTGTATATTCACCACTTCTTTGTGTTGTGTCTTCTGTATATTCACCACTTCATTGTGTTGTGTCTTCTGTATATTCACCACTTCTTTGTGTTGTGTCTTCTGTATATTCACCACTTCTTTGTGTTGTGTCTTCTGTATATTCACCACTTCATTGTGTTGTGTCTTCTGTATATTCACTTCTTTGTGTTGTGTCTTCTGTATATTCACCACTTCATTGTCTTGTGTCTTCTGTATATTCACCACTTCATTGTGTTGTGTCTTCTGTATATTCACCACTTTATCGGGGTCTGTCTCCTGTATATTCACCACTTTATCGTGTTGTGTCTTCTGTATGTTCACCACTTTATCGTGTTGTGTCTTCTGTATATTCACCACTTCATTGTGTTGAGTCTCCTGTATATTCACCCCTTTATCGGGGTCCGTCTCCTGTATATTCACCACTTTATCGTGTTGTGTCTTCTGTATGTTCACCACTTTGTCATGTTGTGTCTTTTGTATATTCATCACTTCATTGTGTTGTGTCTTCTGTATATTCACCACTTTGTCATGTTGTGTCTTCTGTATA
Source organism: Nerophis ophidion (assembly GCF_033978795.1). Classification (NCBI taxonomy): domain Eukaryota; kingdom Metazoa; phylum Chordata; class Actinopteri; order Syngnathiformes; family Syngnathidae; genus Nerophis; species Nerophis ophidion. The sequence goes on along the minus strand of NC_084628.1, from coordinate 1,241,608 downwards.
TTCATCACTTCATTGTGTTGTGTCTTCTGTATATTCACCACTTCATTGTGTTGTGTCTTCTGTATATTCACCACTTCATTGTGTTGTGTCTTCTGTATATTCACCACTTCATTGTGTTGTGTCTTCTGTATATTCACCACTTCATTGTGTTGTGTCTTCTGTATATTCACCACTTCATTGTGTTGTGTCTTCTGTATATTCACCACTTCTTTGTGTTGTGTCTTCTGTATATTCACCACTTCATTGTGTTGTGTCTTCTGTATATTCACCACTTTATCGGGGTCTGTCTCCTGTATATTCACCACTTTATCGTGTTGTGTCTTTTGTATGTTCACCACTTTATCGTGTTGTGTCTTCTGTATATTCACCACTTCATTGTGTTGAGTCTCCTGTATATTCACCACTTTATCGGGGTCCGTCTCCTGTATATTTCACCACTTTATCGTGTTGTGTCTTCTGTATGTTCACCACTTTATCGTGTTGTGTCTTCTGTATATTCACCACTTCATTGTGTTGAGTCTCCTGTATATTCACCACTTTATCGGGGTCTGTCTCCTGTATATTCACCACTTTATCATGTTGTGTCTTCTGTATATTCACCACTTTGTCATGTTGTGTCTTTTGTATATTCATCACTTCATTGTGTTGTGTCTTCTGTATATTCACCACTTTGTCATGTTGTGTCTTCTGTATATTCATCACTTCATTGTGTTGTGTCTTCTGTATATTCACCACTTCATTGTGTTGTGTCTTCTGTATATTCACCACTTCATTGTGTTGTGTCTTCTGTATATTCACCACTTCATTGTGTTGTGTCTTCTGTATATTCACCACTTTATCGGGGTCTGTCTCCTGTATATTCACCACTTTATCATGTTGTGTCTTTTGTATATTCATCACTTCATTGTGTTGTGTCTTCTGTATATTCACCACTTCATTGTGTTGTGTCTTCTGTATATTCACCACTTCATTGTGTTGAGTCTCCTGTATATTCACCACTTTATCGGGGTTTGTCTTCTGTATATTCACCACTTTATCGGGGTTTGTCTTCTGTATAACACAGTGGTAAAAATGCATTTTTTGCAATGTGTTGCTGCCATTAAATTCTAAGTTCATGATTATTTGCTCAATAAAAAGACAGGTTTGTCAGTGTGAACATGAAATATCTTGTCTTTGCAGTCTATTCAATTGAATATAAGTTTGAAAATGATTTGCAAATCATTGTATTCTCTTTTTTATGTACAATTTACACAACGTGACAACTTGACCCTTAATGGCAAAAAACATCACAAATACTTGGCCGGGGAAACTACCAGAAAAAACAAACAAACTTGTGCCCCCTTACAACAATGTGCCGTCACTCATCCCTGACAGTGTGTTTTATTAATTGTATTATAATAGTAAAAAAATATTATTTTTATGGAATGATTCACATAACTGGCTTTTTGTGTTTTTCTTTGCATCAAGAGTCACATCATGACGTTACATTTGTAGCGATATTTGCATCCAGCCTTTCCCTCCACCCGCATTTAATGCCAAACAAACACATACCAATCGACGGATTAAAGATGCGATAAGTGGGAGAATGATGATTGAATCATTAATTACAAGCTGGAATGCAAATCTTTATTCACCATTTACATGTAAGCACTTCCAACAAATCAAAACGTTGTCCCTCGGTTGACAAAAAAACTGTTTTGTCCACCAGCGCTTCTTTTTTTAAACTACCTGACGTGTACGCTAACGCCTTTTTTTTATGTCATTTTTAATACTTAAGTTATTTTAGTTTGTGGTGATAATTAATGCGAAAGCTGGAAAGGTTAGGACAATGTGGGATATACATACATACATACATACATACAGTGGTACTCAAAAGTTTACATACACTTGTAAAGAACATCATGTGATGGCTGTCTTGAGTTTCCAATCGTTTCTACAACTCTTATTTTTTTGGGGTGATAAAGTGATTGCAGCACATACTTGTTGCTCACAGAACTTCCCCCCAGAAGGTCTTATCTTTGTCCATGTGTGGTCAGCTGAAACAAAAATGGAGCTGTTTGGCCACAATACGTTTGGCGGTGAAAAGGTGAGGCCTTTAATTCCAGAAACACCATGCTTACTGTCAAGCATGGTGGTGGTAGACTTATGCTCTGGGCCTGTTTTGCTGCCAATGGAACTGGGGCTTTACAGAAAGTAAATTGGACGATGGAAAAGGAGGTCTACCTCAAAAATGTTCAGGACAAGCTAAAATCATCAGCCCGGAAGTTGGGTCTTGGGCGCAGTTGGGCGTTCCAACAGGACAATGACCACCAAACACACGTCAAAAGTGGTAAAGGGATGGCTAAATCAGGCTCGAATGAAGTTTTTTACAAAAACCTTTCCAAAGTCCTGACTCAACCCTTGTGTAATGTTCATATTGTTGTTATTTAGCCAGCGTTTGTGTACCTGATGGACCCGTTGCATCCGACCCACAAACGCTGGCTGAGTATAGAATAGAATAGAGTTTTATTGTCATTATTGCAATGAACAGGTTCAAAGAACAACGAAATTGGAGCAGCTCCTCCTAAGGTGCATATACAATATGGTAGTATAAATTAAAAAAAAAAATAAAAATAAATAAATAAAAAAAAAAATAAATAAAAAAAAAGATAGAGATGAGTAATAACAATATAAACGTTGCACGGATAATTTTTTTGCCATTTTCTGCATCCCACAGGGATTCTTCTTTTGTGGTTCCCACCCAAGGCTGTCAACACTGTCTGCTCTCATTTTCTCGCACATTTGACCCTCTGATGTTCCGTGTACCTACACTCTGTCCTCCTCCCGTCTAGGCCTACTGTGTTCTGGCAATGCTGACTTAATGGGGACATCGCTCTGTTTACACAGTCACCTTTAGGGGGACCTCTGACAGTATGGGGCCAAAAAAAAGAGGTCCCCTAAAGCTTTGGCCTATAAAACATGTTTACTGGTTAGTTTGAGAGTGAACTTATTTCATTTTTTTTAGTGGCCTTCAGTAGTCACGTACACATTTGTGTGCATCATGCAAAATTGGATGGACCCGGACATTTTATATGTAATAGAAATGTGTAGGGGGGGTGTATGGTGTGTGGTCATGAATTATGTATTCTGATATATGTTCTTCACAGAAAATGAGCCAAAGTCAGTGAGTCTCAGTTTGAAAAAATAATTAATTGTATCATTTTTCTTTTGATAAAAATGAAAACGGGTCCCACAGACCCGAACACCACACAATTTATGTATTTTTTTTCATGAAATAGGGAGGTTTTTTGGGTTGGTGCACTAATTGTAAGTGTATCTTGTTTTTTGTTGTTGATTTAAAAAAATATATATATAAAAAATAAATAAATAAAACAAAAATTCGTCTGCGGCCCGGTACCAACTGGTGGTTGGGGACCACTGCCTTAGAGCTTAGGGCGAGACTGTGACTAAGTGTGCAGCGCCATGCGTTCTCCTCATGAGCTAAATTGAACTCTGTCTCTGCATGATTCCTTGCTTCTTGTCTGTTTAATAGATGTCATCAGTGTTTGAACCTGACACTGTATGTATACTTTTGACCCAGCAGATTTGCTCACATTTTCAATCGACCCATAATAAATTCATAAAAGAACCAAACTTCATGAATGTTTTTTTTTTTTGTGACCAACAAGTATGCGCTCCAATCACTCTATCACAAAACAATAAGAGTTGGAGAAACGATTGGAAACCCAAGACACCATTGTGGAGAGGCGGAGCCGACGATGACCGAGCGAGATCAGGTGCGTGGCTCGCACACCGGGACATAATTGGACTTATCTCCTCACACTGTATAAAAGGGGGGAAGGAGGAGAGATCGAAGCAGAAGGAGAGGACGACGGCGGCTGAAAGAGCGGACCGTGAGCGAGCAGTGGAAAGGAGCAGCTGAAAAGCGATCTGTCCTGAGACAAAGCTTCATTGCAAAATAAAGAAGTCAAACCTGCTCAAGCCATGTCCTTCCTGGGTGGTCCATTGAACCCGCACAACGACAGCAAGCGACTGTCACAATCATGTTCTTTACAAGTGTATGTAAACTTTTGTCCATGACTGTATATATATATATATACGTATGTACATACATACATACATACATACATACAGTAGTAACGTTTGAATTTGACTGATTTGTTAGAAAAAAAAGCTGATTAAAAAACATTCTTCAACTAAAAATAAACAGTCCATTAAATAACGCCACTCATTTACTTGGTTCTCTTTAAGAAGATTTTTGTTCAAGAAACTACAATTTGAAGTAAATCGGTGCTCTTTTCAGAAACAATGAGATAAAAGATTGTAGAAATATATTCAAATTGAAAAAAACATATTTAAAGACAGAACAATAAGAACATATGGACAGCTGTAGGTGTTTACATTTTGCTTTGTATTTATTATTTTACCAATTTTTTGTCCTCTTTTGTATTTGTTTTGTGTCATCTCGTGAGGTGTGTTTTACTTTTTGTCGTTCGGTTTGTACTTCATGAAGTTTTGCACTTGTTTTTTTGTTGGTTTTCATTTCATATTTCCGTAATATCCATTTTTTTAAGATTTTAATACCTTTTTTTAGCGAAGATTTTTCCCCAAAAATATGCATTTTCTGCCATCTTCGGGTTCTGTCGGGACTCCTGACGACCTTTTGAAACATATCCTACAGCTGCAGCACCTGTATTGTAATGCCGAAGTAAATACATTTTTTTGGATTTTTGCATAAGGGTCCCCCCTTACGACATTTTAGCGAAAAAAAGTTTTTCAAAAATATGCATTTTCTGCCATTTTCGGGTTCTGTCGAAACTCCTGATCACGTTTTGAGACATCTCCTACAACTACAGCACCAGTACTGTGTTTCTGAAGCAAATCCGTTTTTTAAAAATTTTAATACCTTTTTTTAGCGAATATTTTTGCCCAAAAATATGCATTTTCTGCCATTTTCGGGTTCTGTCGGGACTCCTGACGACATTTTGAGACATCTCCTACAGCTGCAGCACCTGTATTGTGTTTCTGAAGCAAATCCGTTTTTTTAAGATTTTAATACCTTTTTTTAGCAAAGATTTTTCCCCAAAAATATGCATTTTCTGCCATTTTCGGGTTCTGTCGAAACTCCTGATGACGTTTTGAGACATCTCCTACAACTACAGCACCAGTACTGTGTTTCTGAAGCAAATCCGTTTTTTAAACATTTTAATACCTTTTTTAGCGAAGATTTTTCCCCCAAAATATGCATTTTCTGCCATTTTCGGGTTCTGTCGGGACTCCTGACGACATTTTGAAACATATCCTACAGCTGCAGCACCTGTATTGTGCTGCCGAAGTAAATACATTTTTTTGAATTTTTGCATAAGGGTCCCCCCTTACGACAATTTAGCGAAAATTTTTTTTCAAAAATTTGCATTTTCTGCCATTTTCGGGTTCTGTCGGGACTCCTGACGACAATTTGAAACATATCCTACAGCTGCAGCACCTGTGTTGTGCTGCTGAAGTAAATACATTTTTTTGAATTTTTGCATAAGGGTCCCCCCTTACGACATTTTAGCGAAAAATGGTTTTTCAAAAATATGCATTTTCTGCCATTTTCGGGTTCTGTCGGAACTCCTGATGACGTTTTGAGACATCTCCTACAACTACAGCACCAGTATTGGGTTTCTGAAGCAAATCCGTTTTTTTAAAAATTGTAATACCTTTTTTAGCGAAGATTTTTCCCCAAAATATGCATTTTCTGCCATTTTCGGGTTCTGTCGGGACTCCTGACGACATTTTGAAACATATCCTACAGCTGCAGCACCTGTATTGTGCTGCCGAAGTAAATACATTTTTTTGAATTTTTGCATAAGGGTCCCCCCTTACGACATTTTAGCGAAAAAAAGTTTTTCAAAAATATGCATTTTCTGCCATTCTCGGGTTCTGTCTGAACTCCTGATGACGTTTTGAGACATCTCCTACAACTACAGCACCAGTATTGGGTTTCTGAAGCAAATCCGCTTTTTAAAAAATTGTAATACCTTTTTTAGCGAAGATTTTTCCCCAAAATATGCATTTTCTGCCATTTTCGGGTTCTGTCGGGACTCCTGACGACATTTTGAAACATATCCTACAGCTGCAGCACCTGTATTGTGCTGCCGAAGTAAATACATTTTTTTGAATTTTTGCATAAGGGTCCCCACTTACGACATTTTAGCGAAAAATGGTTTTTCAAAAATATGCATTTTCTGACATTTTCGGGTTTTGTCGGAACTCCTGATGACGTTTTGAGACATCTCCTACAACTACAGCACCAGCATTGGGTTTCTGAAGCAAATCCGTTTTTTAAAAATTGTAATACCTTTTTTAGCGAAGATTTTTCCCCAAAATATGAATTTTCTGCCATTTTCGGGTTCTGACGGGACTCCTGACGACATTTTGAAACATATCCTACAGCTGCAGCACCTGTATTGTGTTGCTGAAGTAAATAAATTTTTTGGGATTTTTGCATAAGGGTCCCCCCTTACGAAATTTTAGCAAAAAAAAGTTTTTCAAAAATATGCATTTCCCGCCATTTTCGGGTTCTGTCGGAACTCCTGATGACGTTTTGAAACATATCCTACAGCTGCAGCACCTGTATTGTGCTAATGAAGTAAATACATTTTTGGGGATTTTTATATAAGGGTCCCCCCTTACGAAATTTTAGCGAAAAAAGGTTTTTCCAAAATATGCATTTTCTGCCATTTTCGGGTTCTGTCGGAACTCCTGATGACGTTTTGAGACATCTCCTACAACTACAGCACCAGTAATGTGTTTCTGAAGCAAATCCGTTTTTTAAAAATTTTAATACCTTTTTTAGCGAGGATTTTTCCGCAAAAATATGCATTTTCTGCCATTTTCGGGTTCTGTCGGGACTCCTGACGACATTTTGAAACATATCCTACAGCTGCAGCACCTGTATTGTGCTGCTGAAGTAAATACATTTTTTTGGATTTTTGCATAAGGGTCCCCCCTTACGAAATTTTAGCGAAAAAAAGTTTTTCAAAAATATGCATTTTCTGCCATTTTCGGGTTCTGTCGGCACTCCTGATGACGTTTTGAGACATCTCCTACAACTACAGCACCAGTATTTTGTTTCTGAAGAAAATCCGTTTTTTAACAATTTTAATACCTTTTTAGCGAAGATTTTTCCCCAAAAATATGCATTTTCTGCCATTTTCGGGTTCTGTCGGGACTCCTGACGACATTTTGAAACATATCCTACAGCTGCAGCACCTGTATTGTGCTGCTGAAGTAAATACATTTTTTTGGATTTTTGTATACGAAATTTTAGCGAAAAAAAGCTTTTCAAAAATATGCATTTTCTGCCATTTTCAGGTTCTGTCGGAACTCCTGATGACGTTTTGAGACATCTCCTACAACTACAGCACCAGTATTGTGTTTCTGAAGCAAATCCGTTTTTAAATTTTAATACCTTTTTTAGCGAAGATTTTTCCGCAAAAATATGCATTTTCTGCCATTTTCGGGTTCTGTCGGGACTCCTGACGACATTTTGAAACATATCTTACAGCTGCAACACCTGTATTGTGCTGCCGAAGTAAATACATTTTTGGGAATTTTTGCATAAGGGTCCCCCCTTACGAAATTTTAGCGAAAAAAAGTTTTTCAAAAATATGCATTTTCTGCCATTTTCGGGTTCTGTCGGAACTCCTGATGACGTTTTGAGACATCTCCTACAACTACAGCACCAGTATTTTGTTTCTGAAGAAAATCCGTTTTTTAACAATTTTAATACCTTTTTAGCGAAGATTTTTCCCCAAAAATATGCATTTTCTGCCATTTTCGGGTTCTGTCGGGACTCCTGACGACATTTTGAAACATATCCTACAGCTGCAGCACCTGTATTGTGCTGCTGAAGTAAATACATTTTTTTGGATTTTTGTATACGAAATTTTAGCGAAAAAAAGCTTTTCAAAAATATGCATTTTCTGCCATTTTCAGGTTCTGTCGGAACTCCTGATGACGTTTTGAGACATCTCCTACAACTACAGCACCAGTATTGTGTTTCTGAAGCAAATCCGTTTTTAAATTTTAATACCTTTTTTAGCGAAGATTTTTCCGCAAAAATATGCATTTTCTGCCATTTTCGGGTTCTGTCGGGACTCCTGACGACATTTTGAAACATATCTTACAGCTGCAACACCTGTATTGTGCTGCCGAAGTAAATACATTTTTGGGAATTTTTGCATAAGGGTCCCCCCTTACGAAATTTTAGCGAAAAAAAGTTTTTCAAAAATATGCATTTTCTGCCATTTTCGGGTTCTGTCGGAACTCAGGATGACGTTTTGAAACATCTCCTACAACTACAGCACCAGTATTGTGTTTCTGAAGCAAATCCGTTTTTTAAAAATTTTAATACCTTTTTTTAGCGAAGATTTTTCGCCAAAAATATGCATTTTCTGCCATTTTCGGGTTCTGTCGGGACTCCTGACGACATTTTGAAACATTTCTTACAGCTGCAGCACCTGTATTGTGCTGCTGAAGTAAATACATTTTTTTGGATTTTTGCATAAGGGTCCCCCCTTACGAAATTTTAGCGAAAAAAAGTTTTTCAAAAATATGCATTTTCTAACATTTTCGGGTTCTGTCGGGACTCCTGATGACGTTTTGAGACATCTCCTACAACTACAGCATCAGTATTGTGTTTCTGAAGCAAATCCGTTTTTTAAAAATTTTAATACCTTTTTTAGCAAAGTTTTTCCTCAAAAATATGCATTTTCTGCCATTTTCGGGTTCTGTCGGGACTCCTGACGACATTTTGAAACATTTCCTACAGCTGCAGCACCTGTATTGTGCTGCCGAAGTAAATAAATTTTTTTGGATTTTTGCATAAGGGTCCCCCCTTACGAAATTTTAGCGAAAAAAAGTTTTTCAAAAATATGTATTTTCTGCCATTTTCGGGTTCTGTCGGGACTCCTGATGACGTTTTGAGACATCTCCTACAACTACAGCACCAGTATTGTGTTTCTGAAGCAAATCCGTTTTTAAAAAATTTTAATACCTTTTTTTAGCGAAGATTTTTCCCCCAAAAAATGCATTTTCTGCCATTTTCGGGTTCTGTCGGGACTCCTGACGACATTTTGAAACATATCCTACAGCTGCAGCACCTGTAGTGTGCTGCTGAAGTAAATACATTTTTTTGGATTTTCGCATAAGGGTCCCCCCTTACGAAATTTTAGCGAAAAAAAGTTTTTCAAAAATATGCATTTTCTGCCATTTTCGGGTTCTGTCGGGACTCCTGATGACGTTTTGAGACATCTCCTACAACTACAGCACCAGTATTGTGTTTCTGAAGCAAATCCGTTTTTTAAAAATTTTAATTCCTTTTTTTAGCGAAGATTTTTCCCCAAAAAAATGCATTTTCTTCCATTTTCGGGTTCTGTCGGGACTCCTGACGACATTTTGAAACATATCCTACAGCTGCAGCACCTGTATTGTGCTGCCGAAGTAAATACATTTTTTTGGATTTTTGCATAAGGGTCCCCCCTTACGAAATTTTAGCGAAAAAAAGTTTTTCAAAAATGTGCATTTTCTGCCATTTTCGGGTTCTGTCGGAACTCCTGATGACGTTTTGAGACATCTCCTACAACTACAGCACCAGTATTGTGTTTCTGAAGCAAATCCGTTTTTTAAAAATTTTAATAACTTTTTCAGCAAAGATTTTTCCCCAAAAATATGCATTTTCTGCCATTTCCGGGTTCTGTCGGGACTCCTGACGACATTTTGAAACATTTCCTACAGCTGCAGCACCTGTATTGTGCTGCCGAAGTAAATACATTTTTTTGGATTTTTGCATAAGGGTCCCCCCTTACGAAATTTTAGCGAAAAAAAGTTTTTCAAAAATGTGCATTTTCTGCCATTTTCGGGTTCTGTCGGGACTCCTGATGACGTTTTGAGACATCTCCTACAACTACAGCACCAGTATTATGTTTCTGAAGCAAATCCGTTTTTTAAAAATTTTAATACCTTTTTTAGCGAAGATTTTTCCCCAAAAATATGCATTTTATGCAATTTTCGGGTTCTGTCGGGACTCCTGACGACATTTTGAAACATATCCTACAGCTGCAACACCTGTATTATGCTGCCGAAGTAAATACATTTTTTTGGATTTTTGCATAAGGGTCCCCCCTTACGAAATTTTAGCGAAAAAAAGTTTTTCAAAAATGTGCATTTTCTGCCATTTTCGGGTTCTGTCGGAACTCCTGATGACGTTTTGAGACATCTCCTACAACTACAGCACCAGTATTGTGTTTCTGAAGCAAATCCGTTTTTTAAAAATTTTAATACCTTTTTTTAGCGAAGATTTTTCCCCCAAAAAATGCATTTTCTGCCATTTTCGGGTTCTGTCGGGACTCCTGACGACATTTTGAAACATATCCTACAGCTGCAGCACCTGTAGTGTGCTGCTGAAGTAAATACATTTTTTTGGATTTTCGCATAAGGGTCCCCCCTTACGAAATTTTAGCGAAAAAAAGTTTTTCAAAAATATGCATTTTCTGCCATTTTCGGGTTCTGTCGGGACTCCTGATGACGTTTTGAGACATCTCCTACAACTACAGCACCAGTATTGTGTTTCTGAAGCAAATCCGTTTTTTAAAAATTTTAATTCCTTTTTTTAGCGAAGATTTTTCCCCAAAAAAATGCATTTTCTTCCATTTTCGGGTTCTGTCGGGACTCCTGACGACATTTTGAAACATATCCTACAGCTGCAGCACCTGTATTGTGCTGCCGAAGTAAATACATTTTTTTGGATTTTTGCATAAGGGTCCCCCCTTACGAAATTTTAGCGAAAAAAAGTTTTTCAAAAATGTGCATTTTCTGCCATTTTCGGGTTCTGTCGGAACTCCTGATGACGTTTTGAGACATCTCCTACAACTACAGCACCAGTATTGTGTTTCTGAAGCAAATCCGTTTTTTAAAAATTTTAATAACTTTTTCAGCAAAGATTTTTCCCCAAAAATATGCATTTTCTGCCATTTCCGGGTTCTGTCGGGACTCCTGACGACATTTTGAAACATTTCCTACAGCTGCAGCACCTGTATTGTGCTGCCGAAGTAAATACATTTTTTTGGATTTTTGCATAAGGGTCCCCGCTTACGAAATTTTTGCGAAAAAAAGTTTTTAAAAAATGTGCATTTTCTGCCATTCTCGGGTTCTGTCGGAAGTCCTGATGACGTTTTGAGACATCTCCTACAACTACAGCACCAGTATTGTGTTTCTGAAGCAAATCCGTTTTTTAAAAATTTTAATACCTTTTTTAGCAAAGATTTTTCCCCAAAAATATGCATTTTCTGCCATTTCCCGGTTCTGTCGGGACTCCTGACGACATTTTGAAACATTTCCTACAGCTGCAACACCTGTATTGTGCTGCCGAAGTAAATACATTTTTTTGGATTTTTGCATAAGGGTCCCCCCTTACGAAATTTTAGCGAAAAAAAGTTTTTCAAAAGTGTGCATTTTCTGCCATTTTCGGGTTCTGTCGGAACTCCTGATGACGTTTTGAGACATCTCCTACAACTACAGCACCAGTATTGTGTTTCTGAAGCAAATCCGTTTTTTAAAAATGTTAATACCTTTTTTTAGCGAAGATTTTTCCCCATAAAAATGCATTTTCTGCCATTTTCGGGTTCTGTCGGGACTCCTGACGACATTTTGAAACATATCCTACAGCTGCAGCACCTGTATTGTGCTGCTGAAGTAAATACATTTTTTTGGATTTTTGCATAAGGGTCCCCCCTTACGAAATTTTAGCGAAAAAAAGTTTTTCAAAAATATGCATTTTCTGCCATTTTCGGGTTCTGTCGGGACTCCTGATGACGTTTTGAGACATCTCCTACAACTACAGCACCAGTATTGTGTTTCTGAAGCAAATCCGTTTTTTAAAAATGTTAATACCTTTTTTAGCAAAGATTATCCCCAAAAATATGCATTTTCTGCCATTTTCGGGTTCTGTCGGGACTCCTGACGACATTTTGAAACATTTCCTACAGCTGCAGCACCTGTATTGTGCTCCCGAAGTAAATACATTTTTTTGGATTTTTGCATAAGGGTCCCCCCTTAGGAAATTTTAGCGAAAAAAAGTTTTTCAAAAATGTGCATTTTCTGCCATTTTCGGGTTCTGTCGGAACTCCTGATGACGTTTTGAGACATCTCCTACAACTACAGCACCAGTATTGTGTTTCTGAAGCAAATCCGTTTTTTAAAAATTTTAATACCTTTTTTTAGCGAAGATTTTTCCCCCAAAAAATGCATTTTCTGCCATTTTCGGGTTCTGTCGGGACTCCTGACGACATTTTGAAACATATCCTACAGCTGCAGCACCTGTATTGTGCTGCCGAAGTAAATACATTTTTTTGGATTTTTGCATAAGGGTCCCCCCTTACGAAATTTTAGCGAAAAAAAGTTTTTCAAAAATGTGCATTTTCTGCCATTTTCGGGTTCTGTCGGAACTCCTGATGACGTTTTGAGACATCTCCTACAACTACAGCACCAGTATTGTGTTTCTGAAGCAAATCCGTTTTTTAAAAATTTTAATACCTTTTTCAGCAAAGATTTTTCCCCAAAAATATGCATTTTCTGCCATTTCCGGGTTCTGTCGGGACTCCTGACGACATTTTGAAACATTTCCTACAGCTGCAGCACCTGTATTGTGCTGCCGAAGTAAATACATTTTTTTGGATTTTTGCATAACGGTCCCCGCTTACGAAATTTTAGCGAAAAAAGGTTTTTAAAAATGTGCATTTTCTGCCATTCTCGGGTTCTGTCGGAACTCCTGATGACGTTTTGAGACATCTCCTACAACTACAGCACCAGTATTGTGTTTCTGAAGCAAATCCGTTTTTTAAAAATTTTAATACCTTTTTTAGCAAAGATTTTTCCCCAAAAATATGCATTTTCTGCCATTTCCCGGTTCTGTCGGAACTCCTGATGACGTTTTGAGACATCTCCTACAACTACAGCACCAGTATTGTGTTTCTGAAGCAAATCCGTTTTTTAAAAATTTTAATACCTTTTTTTAGCGAAGATTTTTCCCCAAAAAAATGCATTTTCTGCCATTTTCGGGTTCTGTCGGGACTCCTGACGACATTTTGAAACATATCCTACAGCTGCAGCACCTGTATTGTGCTGCTGAAGTAAATAAATTTTTTTGGATTTTTGCATAAGGGTCCCCCCTTACGAAATTTTTGCGAAAAAAAGTTTTTCAAAAATGTGCATTTTCTGCCATTTTCGGGTTCTGTCGGAACTCCTGATGACGTTTTGAGACATCTCCTACAACTACAGCACCAGTATTGTGTTTCTGAAGCAAATCCGTTTTTTAAAAATTTTAATACCTTTTTTTAGCGAAGATTTTTCCCCCAAAAAATGCATTTTCTGCCATTTTCGGGTTCTGTCGGGACTCCTGACGACATTTTGAAACATTTCCTACAGCTGCAGCACCTGTATTGTGCTGCCGAAGTAAATACATTTTTTTGGATTTTTGCATAAGGGTCCCCCCTTACGAAATTTTTGCGAAAAAAAGTTTTTCAAAAATGTGCATTTTCTGCCATTTTCGGGTTCTGTCGGAACTCCTGATGACGTTTTGAGACATCTCCTACAACTACAGCACCAGTATTGTGTTTCTGAAGCAAATCCGTTTTTTAAAAATTTTAATACCTTTTTTTAGCGAAGATTTTTCCCCAAAAAAATGCATTTTCTGCCATTTTCGGGTTCTGTCGGGACTCCTGACGACATTTTGAAACATTTCCTACAGCTGCAGCACCTGTATTGTGCTGCCGAAGTAAATACATTTTTTTGGATTTTTGCATAAGGGTCCCCCCTTACAAAATTTTAGCGAAAAAAAGTTTTTCAAAAATGTGCTTTTTCTGCCATTTTCGGGTTCTGTCGGAACTCCTGATGACGTTTTGAGACATCTCCTACAACTACAGCACCAGTATTGTGTTTCTGAAGCAAATCCGTTTTTTAAAAATTTTAATACCTTTTTTTAGCGAAGATTTTTCCCCCAAAAAATGCATTTTCTGCCATTTTCGGGTTCTGTCGGGACTCCTGACGACATTTTGAAACATATCCTACAGCTGCAGCACCTGTATTGTGCTGCCGAAGTAAATACATTTTTTTGGATTTTTGCATAAGGGTCCCCCCTTACGAAATTTTTGCGAAAAAAAGTTTTTAAAAAATGTGCATTTTCTGCCATTTTCGGGTTCTGTCGGAACTCCTGATGACGTTTTGAGACATATCCTACAACTACAGCACCAGTATTGTGTTTCTGAAGCAAATCCGTTTTTTAAAAATTTTAATACCTTTTTTTAGCGAAGATTTTTCCCCCAAAAAATGCATTTTCTGCCATTTTCGGGTTCTGTCGGGACTCCTGACGACATTTTGAAACATTTCCTACAGCTGCAGCACCTGTATTGTGCTGCCGAAGTAAATACATTTTTTTGGATTTTTGCATAAGGGTCCCCCCTTACGAAATTTTAGCGAAAAAAAGTTTTTCAAAAATGTGCATTTTCTGCCATTTTCGGGTTCTGTCGGAACTCCTGATGACGTTTTGAGACATCTCCTACAACTACAGCACCAGTATTGTGTTTCTCAAGCAAATCCGTTTTTTAAAAATTTTAATACCTTTTTTTAGCGAAGATTTTTCCCCAAAAAAATGCATTTTCTGCCATTTTAGGTTTCTGTCGGGACTCCTGACGACATTTTGAAACATATCCTACAGCTGCAGCACCTGTATTGTGCTGCCGAAGTAAATACATTTTTTTGGATTTTTGCATAAGGGTCCCCCCTTACGAAATTTTAGCGAAAAAAAGTTTTTCAAAAATGTGCATTTTCTGCCATTTTCGGGTTCTGTCGGAACTCCTGATGACGTTTTGAGACATCTCCTACAACTACAGCACCAGTATTGTGTTTCTGAAGCAAATCCGTTTTTTAAAAATTTTAATACCTTTTTTTAGCGAAGATTTTTCCCCCAAAAAATGCATTTTCTGCCATTTTCGGTTTCTGTCGGGACTCCTGACGACATTTTGAAACATATCCTACAGCTGCAGCACCTATATTGTGCTGCCGAAGTAAATACATTTTTTTGGATTTTTGCATAAGGGTCCCCCCTTACGAAATTTTAGCGAAAAAAAGTTTTTCAAAAATGTGCATTTTCTGCCATTTTCGGGTTCTGTCGGAACTCCTGATGACGTTTTGAGACATCTCCTACAACTACAGCACCAGTATTGTGTTTCTGAAGCAAATCCGTTTTTTAAAAATTTTAATACCTTTTTTTAGCGAAGATTTTTCCCCAAAAAAATGCATTTTCTGCCATTTTCGGGTTCTGTCGGGACTCCTGACGACATTTTGAAACATTTCCTACAGCTGCAGCACCTGTATTGTGCTGCCGAAGTAAATACATTTTTTTGGATTTTTGCATTAGGGTCCCCCCTTACGAAATTTTAGCGAAAAAAAGTTTTTCAAAAATGTGCATTTTCTGCCATTTTCGGGTTCTGTAGGAACTCCTGATGACGTTTTGAGACATCTCCTACAACTACAGCACCAGTATTGTGTTTCTGAAGCAAATCCGTTTTTTAAAAATTTTAATACCTTTTTTTAGCGAAGATTTTTCCCCCAAAAAATGCATTTTCTTCCATTTTCGGGTTCTGTCGGGACTCCTGACGACATTTTGAAACATATCCTACAGCTGCAGCACCTGTATTGTGCTGCCGAAGTAAATACATTTTTTTGGATTTTTGCATAAGGGTCCCCCCTTACGAAATTTTAGCGAAAAAAAGTTTTTCAAAAATGTGCATTTTCTGCCATTTTCGGGTTCTGTCGGAACTCCTGATGACGTTTTGAGACATCTCCTACAACTACAGCACCAGTATTGTGTTTCTGAAGCAAATCCGTTTTTTAAAAATTTTAATAACTTTTTCAGCAAAGATTTTTCCCCAAAAATATGCATTTTCTGCCATTTCCGGGTTCTGTCGGGACTCCTGACGACATTTTGAAACATTTCCTACAGCTGCAGCACCTGTATTGTGCTGCCGAAGTAAATACATTTTTTTGGATTTTTGCATAAGGGTCCCCGCTTACGAAATTTTTGCGAAAAAAAGTTTTTAAAAAATGTGCATTTTCTGCCATTCTCGGGTTCTGTCGGAAGTCCTGATGACGTTTTGAGACATCTCCTACAACTACAGCACCAGTATTGTGTTTCTGAAGCAAATCCGTTTTTTAAAAATTTTAATACCTTTTTTAGCAAAGATTTTTCCCCAAAAATATGCATTTTCTGCCATTTCCCGGTTCTGTCGGGACTCCTGACGACATTTTGAAACATTTCCTACAGCTGCAACACCTGTATTGTGCTGCCGAAGTAAATACATTTTTTTGGATTTTTGCATAAGGGTCCCCCCTTACGAAATTTTAGCGAAAAAAAGTTTTTCAAAAGTGTGCATTTTCTGCCATTTTCGGGTTCTGTCGGAACTCCTGATGACGTTTTGAGACATCTCCTACAACTACAGCACCAGTATTGTGTTTCTGAAGCAAATCCGTTTTTTAAAAATGTTAATACCTTTTTTTAGCGAAGATTTTTCCCCATAAAAATGCATTTTCTGCCATTTTCGGGTTCTGTCGGGACTCCTGACGACATTTTGAAACATATCCTACAGCTGCAGCACCTGTATTGTGCTGCTGAAGTAAATACATTTTTTTGGATTTTTGCATAAGGGTCCCCCCTTACGAAATTTTAGCGAAAAAAAGTTTTTCAAAAATATGCATTTTCTGCCATTTTCGGGTTCTGTCGGGACTCCTGATGACGTTTTGAGACATCTCCTACAACTACAGCACCAGTATTGTGTTTCTGAAGCAAATCCGTTTTTTAAAAATGTTAATACCTTTTTTAGCAAAGATTATCCCCAAAAATATGCATTTTCTGCCATTTTCGGGTTCTGTCGGGACTCCTGACGACATTTTGAAACATTTCCTACAGCTGCAGCACCTGTATTGTGCTCCCGAAGTAAATACATTTTTTTGGATTTTTGCATAAGGGTCCCCCCTTAGGAAATTTTAGCGAAAAAAAGTTTTTCAAAAATGTGCATTTTCTGCCATTTTCGGGTTCTGTCGGAACTCCTGATGACGTTTTGAGACATCTCCTACAACTACAGCACCAGTATTGTGTTTCTGAAGCAAATCCGTTTTTTAAAAATTTTAATACCTTTTTTTAGCGAAGATTTTTCCCCCAAAAAATGCATTTTCTGCCATTTTCGGGTTCTGTCGGGACTCCTGACGACATTTTGAAACATATCCTACAGCTGCAGCACCTGTATTGTGCTGCCGAAGTAAATACATTTTTTTGGATTTTTGCATAAGGGTCCCCCCTTACGAAATTTTAGCGAAAAAAAGTTTTTCAAAAATGTGCATTTTCTGCCATTTTCGGGTTCTGTCGGAACTCCTGATGACGTTTTGAGACATCTCCTACAACTACAGCACCAGTATTGTGTTTCTGAAGCAAATCCGTTTTTTAAAAATTTTAATACCTTTTTCAGCAAAGATTTTTCCCCAAAAATATGCATTTTCTGCCATTTCCGGGTTCTGTCGGGACTCCTGACGACATTTTGAAACATTTCCTACAGCTGCAGCACCTGTATTGTGCTGCCGAAGTAAATACATTTTTTTGGATTTTTGCATAACGGTCCCCGCTTACGAAATTTTAGCGAAAAAAGGTTTTTAAAAATGTGCATTTTCTGCCATTCTCGGGTTCTGTCGGAACTCCTGATGACGTTTTGAGACATCTCCTACAACTACAGCACCAGTATTGTGTTTCTGAAGCAAATCCGTTTTTTAAAAATTTTAATACCTTTTTTAGCAAAGATTTTTCCCCAAAAATATGCATTTTCTGCCATTTCCCGGTTCTGTCGGAACTCCTGATGACGTTTTGAGACATCTCCTACAACTACAGCACCAGTATTGTGTTTCTGAAGCAAATCCGTTTTTTAAAAATTTTAATACCTTTTTTTAGCGAAGATTTTTCCCCAAAAAAATGCATTTTCTGCCATTTTCGGGTTCTGTCGGGACTCCTGACGACATTTTGAAACATATCCTACAGCTGCAGCACCTGTATTGTGCTGCTGAAGTAAATAAATTTTTTTGGATTTTTGCATAAGGGTCCCCCCTTACGAAATTTTTGCGAAAAAAAGTTTTTCAAAAATGTGCATTTTCTGCCATTTTCGGGTTCTGTCGGAACTCCTGATGACGTTTTGAGACATCTCCTACAACTACAGCACCAGTATTGTGTTTCTGAAGCAAATCCGTTTTTTAAAAATTTTAATACCTTTTTTTAGCGAAGATTTTTCCCCCAAAAAATGCATTTTCTGCCATTTTCGGGTTCTGTCGGGACTCCTGACGACATTTTGAAACATTTCCTACAGCTGCAGCACCTGTATTGTGCTGCCGAAGTAAATACATTTTTTTGGATTTTTGCATAAGGGTCCCCCCTTACGAAATTTTTGCGAAAAAAAGTTTTTCAAAAATGTGCATTTTCTGCCATTTTCGGGTTCTGTCGGAACTCCTGATGACGTTTTGAGACATCTCCTACAACTACAGCACCAGTATTGTGTTTCTGAAGCAAATCCGTTTTTTAAAAATTTTAATACCTTTTTTTAGCGAAGATTTTTCCCCAAAAAAATGCATTTTCTGCCATTTTCGGGTTCTGTCGGGACTCCTGACGACATTTTGAAACATTTCCTACAGCTGCAGCACCTGTATTGTGCTGCCGAAGTAAATACATTTTTTTGGATTTTTGCATAAGGGTCCCCCCTTACAAAATTTTAGCGAAAAAAAGTTTTTCAAAAATGTGCTTTTTCTGCCATTTTCGGGTTCTGTCGGAACTCCTGATGACGTTTTGAGACATCTCCTACAACTACAGCACCAGTATTGTGTTTCTGAAGCAAATCCGTTTTTTAAAAATTTTAATACCTTTTTTTAGCGAAGATTTTTCCCCCAAAAAATGCATTTTCTGCCATTTTCGGGTTCTGTCGGGACTCCTGACGACATTTTGAAACATATCCTACAGCTGCAGCACCTGTATTGTGCTGCCGAAGTAAATACATTTTTTTGGATTTTTGCATAAGGGTCCCCCCTTACGAAATTTTTGCGAAAAAAAGTTTTTAAAAAATGTGCATTTTCTGCCATTTTCGGGTTCTGTCGGAACTCCTGATGACGTTTTGAGACATATCCTACAACTACAGCACCAGTATTGTGTTTCTGAAGCAAATCCGTTTTTTAAAAATTTTAATACCTTTTTTTAGCGAAGATTTTTCCCCCAAAAAATGCATTTTCTGCCATTTTCGGGTTCTGTCGGGACTCCTGACGACATTTTGAAACATTTCCTACAGCTGCAGCACCTGTATTGTGCTGCCGAAGTAAATACATTTTTTTGGATTTTTGCATAAGGGTCCCCCCTTACGAAATTTTAGCGAAAAAAAGTTTTTCAAAAATGTGCATTTTCTGCCATTTTCGGGTTCTGTCGGAACTCCTGATGACGTTTTGAGACATCTCCTACAACTACAGCACCAGTATTGTGTTTCTCAAGCAAATCCGTTTTTTAAAAATTTTAATACCTTTTTTTAGCGAAGATTTTTCCCCAAAAAAATGCATTTTCTGCCATTTTAGGTTTCTGTCGGGACTCCTGACGACATTTTGAAACATATCCTACAGCTGCAGCACCTGTATTGTGCTGCCGAAGTAAATACATTTTTTTGGATTTTTGCATAAGGGTCCCCCCTTACGAAATTTTAGCGAAAAAAAGTTTTTCAAAAATGTGCATTTTCTGCCATTTTCGGGTTCTGTCGGAACTCCTGATGACGTTTTGAGACATCTCCTACAACTACAGCACCAGTATTGTGTTTCTGAAGCAAATCCGTTTTTTAAAAATTTTAATACCTTTTTTTAGCGAAGATTTTTCCCCCAAAAAATGCATTTTCTGCCATTTTCGGTTTCTGTCGGGACTCCTGACGACATTTTGAAACATATCCTACAGCTGCAGCACCTATATTGTGCTGCCGAAGTAAATACATTTTTTTGGATTTTTGCATAAGGGTCCCCCCTTACGAAATTTTAGCGAAAAAAAGTTTTTCAAAAATGTGCATTTTCTGCCATTTTCGGGTTCTGTCGGAACTCCTGATGACGTTTTGAGACATCTCCTACAACTACAGCACCAGTATTGTGTTTCTGAAGCAAATCCGTTTTTTAAAAATTTTAATACCTTTTTTTAGCGAAGATTTTTCCCCAAAAAAATGCATTTTCTGCCATTTTCGGGTTCTGTCGGGACTCCTGACGACATTTTGAAACATTTCCTACAGCTGCAGCACCTGTATTGTGCTGCCGAAGTAAATACATTTTTTTGGATTTTTGCATTAGGGTCCCCCCTTACGAAATTTTAGCGAAAAAAAGTTTTTCAAAAATGTGCATTTTCTGCCATTTTCGGGTTCTGTAGGAACTCCTGATGACGTTTTGAGACATCTCCTACAACTACAGCACCAGTATTGTGTTTCTGAAGCAAATCCGTTTTTTAAAAATTTTAATACCTTTTTTTAGCGAAGATTTTTCCCCCAAAAAATGCATTTTCTGCCATTTTCGGGTTCTGTCGGGACTCCTGACGACATTTTGAAACATTTCCTACAGCTGCAGCACCTGTATTGTGCTGCCGAAGTAAATACATTTTTTTGGATTTTTGCATAAGGGTCCCCCCTTACGAAATTTTAGCGAAAAAAAGTTTTTCAAAAATGTGCATTTTCTGCCATTTTCGGGTTCTGTCGGAACTCCTGATGACGTTTTGAGACATCTCCTACAACTACAGCACCAGTATTGTGTTTCTGAAGCAAATCCGTTTTTTAAAAATTTTAATACCTTTTTTTAGCGAAGATTTTTCCCCCAAAAAATGCATTTTCTGCCATTTTCGGGTTCTGTCGGGACTCCTGACGACATTTTGAAACATTTCCTACAGCTGCAGCACCTGTATTGTGCTGCCGAAGTAAATACATTTTTTTGGATTTTTGCATAAGGGTCCCCCCTTACGAAATTTTTGCGAAAAAAAGTTTTTCAAAAATGTGCATTTTCTGCCATTTTCGGGTTCTGTCGGAACTCCTGATGACGTTTTGAGACATCTCCTACAACTACAGCACCAGTATTGTGTTTCTGAAGCAAATCCGTTTTTTAAAAATTTTAATACCTTTTTTTAGCGAAGATTTTTCCCCCATAAAATGCATTTTCTGCCATTTTCGGTTTCTGTCGGGACTCCTGGCAACATTTTGAAACATATCCTACAGCTGCAGCACCTGTATTGTGCTGCCGAAGTAAATACATTTTTTTGGATTTTTGCATAAGGGTCCCCCCTTACGAAATTTTAGCGAAAAAAAGTTTTTCAAAAATGTGCTTTTTCTGCCATTTTCGGGTTCTGTCGGAACTCCTGATGACGTTTTGAGACATCTCCTACAACTACAGCACCAGTATTGTGTTTCTGAAGCAAATCCGTTTTTTAAAAATTTTAATACCTTTTTTTAGCGAAGATTTTTCCCCCAAAAAATGCATTTTCTGCCATTTTCGGGTTCTGTCGGGACTCCTGACGACATTTTGAAACATATCCTACAGCTGCAGCACCTGTATTGTGCTGCCGAAGTAAATACATTTTTTTGGATTTTTGCATAAGGGTCCCCCCTTACGAAATTTTTGCGAAAAAAAGTTTTTAAAAAATGTGCATTTTCTGCCATTTTCGGGTTCTGTCGGAACTCCTGATGACGTTTTGAGACATATCCTACAACTACAGCACCAGTATTGTGTTTCTGAAGCAAATCCGTTTTTTAAAAATTTTAATACCTTTTTTTAGCGAAGATTTTTCCCCCAAAAAATGCATTTTCTGCCATTTTCGGGTTCTGTCGGGACTCCTGACGACATTTTGAAACATTTCCTACAGCTGCAGCACCTGTATTGTGCTGCCGAAGTAAATACATTTTTTTGGATTTTTGCATAAGGGTCCCCCCTTACGAAATTTTAGCGAAAAAAAGTTTTTCAAAAATGTGCATTTTCTGCCATTTTCGGGTTCTGTCGGAACTCCTGATGACGTTTTGAGACATCTCCTACAACTACAGCACCAGTATTGTGTTTCTCAAGCAAATCCGTTTTTTAAAAATTTTAATACCTTTTTTTAGCGAAGATTTTTCCCCAAAAAAATGCATTTTCTGCCATTTTAGGTTTCTGTCGGGACTCCTGACGACATTTTGAAACATATCCTACAGCTGCAGCACCTGTATTGTGCTGCCGAAGTAAATACATTTTTTTGGATTTTTGCATAAGGGTCCCCCCTTACGAAATTTTAGCGAAAAAAAGTTTTTCAAAAATGTGCATTTTCTGCCATTTTCGGGTTCTGTCGGAACTCCTGATGACGTTTTGAGACATCTCCTACAACTACAGCACCAGTATTGTGTTTCTGAAGCAAATCCGTTTTTTAAAAATTTTAATACCTTTTTTTAGCGAAGATTTTTCCCCCAAAAAATGCATTTTCTGCCATTTTCGGTTTCTGTCGGGACTCCTGACGACATTTTGAAACATATCCTACAGCTGCAGCACCTATATTGTGCTGCCGAAGTAAATACATTTTTTTGGATTTTTGCATAAGGGTCCCCCCTTACGAAATTTTAGCGAAAAAAAGTTTTTCAAAAATGTGCATTTTCTGCCATTTTCGGGTTCTGTCGGAACTCCTGATGACGTTTTGAGACATCTCCTACAACTACAGCACCAGTATTGTGTTTCTGAAGCAAATCCGTTTTTTAAAAATTTTAATACCTTTTTTTAGCGAAGATTTTTCCCCAAAAAAATGCATTTTCTGCCATTTTCGGGTTCTGTCGGGACTCCTGACGACATTTTGAAACATTTCCTACAGCTGCAGCACCTGTATTGTGCTGCCGAAGTAAATACATTTTTTTGGATTTTTGCATTAGGGTCCCCCCTTACGAAATTTTAGCGAAAAAAAGTTTTTCAAAAATGTGCATTTTCTGCCATTTTCGGGTTCTGTAGGAACTCCTGATGACGTTTTGAGACATCTCCTACAACTACAGCACCAGTATTGTGTTTCTGAAGCAAATCCGTTTTTTAAAAATTTTAATACCTTTTTTTAGCGAAGATTTTTCCCCCAAAAAATGCATTTTCTGCCATTTTCGGGTTCTGTCGGGACTCCTGACGACATTTTGAAACATTTCCTACAGCTGCAGCACCTGTATTGTGCTGCCGAAGTAAATACATTTTTTTTGGATTTTTGCATAAGGGTCCCCCCTTACGAAATTTTAGCGAAAAAAAGTTTTTCAAAAATGTGCATTTTCTGCCATTTTCGGGTTCTGTCGGAACTCCTGATGACGTTTTGAGACATCTCCTACAACTACAGCACCAGTATTGTGTTTCTGAAGCAAATCCGTTTTTTAAAAATTTTAATACCTTTTTTTAGCGAAGATTTTTCCCCCAAAAAATGCATTTTCTGCCATTTTCGGGTTCTGTCGGGACTCCTGACGACATTTTGAAACATTTCCTACAGCTGCAGCACCTGTATTGTGCTGCCGAAGTAAATACATTTTTTTGGATTTTTGCATAAGGGTCCCCCCTTACGAAATTTTTGCGAAAAAAAGTTTTTCAAAAATGTGCATTTTCTGCCATTTTCGGGTTCTGTCGGAACTCCTGATGACGTTTTGAGACATCTCCTACAACTACAGCACCAGTATTGTGTTTCTGAAGCAAATCCGTTTTTTAAAAATTTTAATACCTTTTTTTAGCGAAGATTTTTCCCCCATAAAATGCATTTTCTGCCATTTTCGGTTTCTGTCGGGACTCCTGGCAACATTTTGAAACATATCCTACAGCTGCAGCACCTGTATTGTGCTGCCGAAGTAAATACATTTTTTTGGATTTTTGCATAAGGGTCCCCCCTTACGAAATTTTAGCGAAAAAAAGTTTTTCAAAAATGTGCATTTTCTGCCATTTTCGGGTTCTGTCGGAACTCCTGATGACGTTTTGAGACATCTCCTACAACTACAGCACCAGTATTGTGTTTCTGAAGCAAATCCGTTTTTTAAAAATTTTAATACCTTTTTTTAGCGAAGATTTTTCCCCAAAAAAATGCATTTTCTGCCATTTTCGGGTTCTGTCGGGACTCCTGACGACATTTTGAAACATTTCCTACAGCTGCAGCACCTGTATTGTGCTGCCGAAGTAAATACATTTTTTTGGATTTTTGCATAAGGGTCCCCCCTTACGAAATTTTTGCGAAAAAAAGTTTTTCAAAAATGTGCATTTTCTGCCATTTTCGGGTTCTGTCGGAACTCCTGATGACGTTTTGAGACATCTCCTACAACTACAGCACCAGTATTGTGTTTCTGAAGCAAATCCGTTTTTTAAAAATTTTAATACCTTTTTTTAGCGAAGATTTTTTCCCCCAAAAAATGCATTTTCTGCCATTTTCGGGTTCTGTCGGGACTCCTGACGACATTTTGAAACATTTCCTACAGCTGCAGCACCTGTATTGTGCTGCCGAAGTAAATACATTTTTTTGGATTTTTGCATAAGGGTCCCCCCTTACGAAATTTTAGCGAAAAAAAGTTTTTCAAAAATGTGCATTTTCTGCCATTTTCGGGTTCTGTCGGAACTCCTGATGACGTTTTGAGACATCTCCTACAACTACAGCACCAGTATTGTGTTTCTGAAGCAAATCCGTTTTTTAAAATTTTAATACCTTTATTTAGCGAAGATTTTTCCCCAAAAAAATGCATTTTCTGCCATTTTCGGTTTCTGTCGGGACTCCTGACGACATTTTGAAACATATCCTACAGCTGCAGCACCTGTATTGTGCTGCCGAAGTAAATACATTTTTTTGGATTTTTGCATAAGGGTCCCCCCTTACGAAATTTTTGCGAAAAAAAGTTTTTCAAAAATGTGCATTTTCTGCCATTTTCGGGTTCTGTCGGAACTCCTGATGACGTTTTGAGACATCTCCTACAACTACAGCACCAGTATTGTGTTTCTGAAGCAAATCCGTTTTTTAAAAATTTTAATACCTTTTTTTAGCGAAGATTTTTCCCCCAAAAAATGCATTTTCTGCCATTTTCGGGTTCTGTCGGGACTCCTGACGACATTTTGAAACATTTCCTACAGCTGCAGCACCTGTATTGTGCTGCCGAAGTAAATACATTTTTTTGGATTTTTGCATAAGGGTCCCCCCTTACGAAATTTTTGCGAAAATAAAGTTTTTCAAAAATGTGCATTTTCTGCCATTTTTGGGTTCTGTCGGAACTCCTGATGACGTTTTGAGACATCTCCTACAACTACAGCACCAGTATTGTGTTTCTGAAGCAAATCCGTTTTTTAAAAATTTTAATACCTTTTTTTAAGCGAAGATTTTTCCCCCAAAAAATGCATTTTCTGCCATTTTCGGGTTCTGTCGGGACTCCTGACGACATTTTGAAACATATCCTACAGCTGCAGCACCTGTATTGTGCTGCCGAAGTAAATACATTTTTTTGGATTTTTGCATAAGGGTCCCCCCTTACGAAATTTTAGCGAAAAAAAGTTTTTCAAAAATGTGCATTTTCTGCCATTTTCGGGTTCTGTCGGAACTCCTGATGACGTTTTGAGACATCTCCTACAACTACAGCACCAGTATTGTGTTTCTGAAGCAAATCCGTTTTTTAAAAATTTTAATACCTTTTTTTAGCTAAGATTTTTCCCCCAAAAAATGCATTTTCTGCCATTTTCGGGTTCTGTCGGGACTCCTGACGACATTTTGAAACATTTCCTACAGCTGCAGCACCTGTATTGTGCTGCCGAAGTAAATACATTTTTTTGGATTTTTGCATAAGGGTCCCCCCTTACGAAATTTTTGCGAAAAAAAGTTTTTCAAAAATGTGCATTTTCTGCCATTTTCGGGTTCTGTCGGAACTCCTGATGACGTTTTGAGACATCTCCTACAACTACAGCACCAGTATTGTGTTTCTGAAGCAAATCCGTTTTTTAAAAATTTTAATACCTTTTTTTAGCGAAGATTTTTCCCCCAAAAAATGCATTTTCTGCCATTTTCGGGTTCTGTCGGGACTCCTGACGACATTTTGAAACATTTCCTACAGCTGCAGCACCTGTATTGTGCTGCCGAAGTAAATACATTTTTTTGGATTTTTGCATAAGGGCCCCCCCTTACGAAATTTTTGCGAAAATAAAGTTTTTCAAAAATGTGCATTTTCTGCCATTTTTGGGTTCTGTCGGAACTCCTGATGACGTTTTGAGACATCTCCTACAACTACAGCACCAGTATTGTGTTTCTGAAGCAAATCCGTTTTTTAAAAATTTTAATACCTTTTTTTAGCGAAGATTTTTCCCCCAAAAAATGCATTTTCTGCCATTTTCGGGTTCTGTCGGGACTCCTGACGACATTTTGAAACATTTCCTACAGCTGCAGCACCTGTATTGTGCTGCCGAAGTAAATACATTTTTTTGGATTTTTGCATAAGGGTCCCCCCTTACGAAATTTTTGCGAAAATAAAGTTTTTCAAAAATGTGCATTTTCTGCCATTTTCGGGTTCTGTCTGAACTCCTGATGACGTTTTGAGACATCTCCTACAACTACATTACCAGTATTGTGTTTCTGAAGCAAATCCGTTTTTTAAAATTTTAATACCTTTTTTTAGCGAAGATTTTTCCCCCAAAAAATGCATTTTCTGCCATTTTCGGGTTCTGTCGGGACTCCTGACGACATTTTGAAACATATCCTACAGCTGCAGCACCTGTATTGTGCTGCCGAAGTAAATACATTTTTTTGGATTTTTGCATAAGGGTCCCCCCTTACGAAATTTTTGCGAAAAAAAGTTTTTCAAAAATGTGCATTTTCTGCCATTTTCGGGTTCTGTCGGAACTCCTGATGACGTTTTGAGACATCTCCTACAACTACAGCACCAGTATTGTGTTTCTGAAGCAAATCCGTTTTTTAAAAATTTTAATACCTTTTTTTAGCGAAGATTTTTCCCCCAAAAAATGCATTTTCTGCCATTTTCGGGTTCTGTCGGGACTCCTGACGACATTTTGAAACATTTCCTACAGCTGCAGCACCTGTATTGTGCTGCCGAAGTAAATACATTTTTTTGGATTTTTGCATAAGGGTCCCCCCTTACGAAATTTTTGCGAAAAAAAGTTTTTCAAAAATGTGCATTTTCTGCCATTTTCGGGTTCTGTCGGAACTCCTGATGACGTTTTGAGACATCTCCTACAACTACAGCACCAGTATTGTGTTTCTGAAGCAAATCCGTTTTTTAAAAATTTTAATACCTTTTTTTAGCGAAGATTTTTCCCCCATAAAATGCATTTTCTGCCATTTTCGGTTTCTGTCGGGACTCCTGGCAACATTTTGAAACATATCCTACAGCTGCAGCACCTGTATTGTGCTGCCGAAGTAAATACATTTTTTTGGATTTTTGCATAAGGGTCCCCCCTTACGAAATTTTAGCGAAAAAAAGTTTTTCAAAAATGTGCATTTTCTGCCATTTTCGGGTTCTGTCGGAACTCCTGATGACGTTTTGAGACATCTCCTACAACTACAGCACCAGTATTGTGTTTCTGAAGCAAATCCGTTTTTTAAAAATTTTAATACCTTTTTTTAGCGAAGATTTTTCCCCAAAAAAATGCATTTTCTGCCATTTTCGGGTTCTGTCGGGACTCCTGACGACATTTTGAAACATTTCCTACAGCTGCAGCACCTGTATTGTGCTGCCGAAGTAAATACATTTTTTTGGATTTTTGCATAAGGGTCCCCCCTTACGAAATTTTTGCGAAAAAAAGTTTTTCAAAAATGTGCATTTTCTGCCATTTTCGGGTTCTGTCGGAACTCCTGATGACGTTTTGAGACATCTCCTACAACTACAGCACCAGTATTGTGTTTCTGAAGCAAATCCGTTTTTTAAAAATTTTAATACCTTTTTTTAGCGAAGATTTTTCCCCCAAAAAATGCATTTTCTGCCATTTTCGGGTTCTGTCGGGACTCCTGACGACATTTTGAAACATTTCCTACAGCTGCAGCACCTGTATTGTGCTGCCGAAGTAAATACATTTTTTTGGATTTTTGCATAAGGGTCCCCCCTTACGAAATTTTAGCGAAAAAAAGTTTTTCAAAAATGTGCATTTTCTGCCATTTTCGGGTTCTGTCGGAACTCCTGATGACGTTTTGAGACATCTCCTACAACTACAGCACCAGTATTGTGTTTCTGAAGCAAATCCGTTTTTTAAAAATTTTAATACCTTTATTTAGCGAAGATTTTTCCCCAAAAAAATGCATTTTCTGCCATTTTCGGTTTCTGTCGGGACTCCTGACGACATTTTGAAACATATCCTACAGCTGCAGCACCTGTATTGTGCTGCCGAAGTAAATACATTTTTTTGGATTTTTGCATAAGGGTCCCCCTTACGAAATTTTTGCGAAAAAAAGTTTTTCAAAAATGTGCATTTTCTGCCATTTTCGGGTTCTGTCGGAACTCCTGATGACGTTTTGAGACATCTCCTACAACTACAGCACCAGTATTGTGTTTCTGAAGCAAATCCGTTTTTAAAAATTTTAATACCTTTTTTTAGCGAAGATTTTTCCCCCAAAAAATGCATTTTCTGCCATTTTCGGGTTCTGTCGGGACTCCTGACGACATTTTGAAACATTTCCTACAGCTGCAGCACCTGTATTGTGCTGCCGAAGTAAATACATTTTTTTGGATTTTTGCATAAGGGTCCCCCCTTACGAAATTTTTGCGAAAATAAAGTTTTTCAAAAATGTGCATTTTCTGCCATTTTTGGGTTCTGTCGGAACTCCTGATGACGTTTTGAGACATCTCCTACAACTACAGCACCAGTATTGTGTTTCTGAAGCAAATCCGTTTTTTAAAAATTTTAATACCTTTTTTTAAGCGAAGATTTTTCCCCCAAAAAATGCATTTTCTGCCATTTTCGGGTTCTGTCGGGACTCCTGACGACATTTTGAAACATATCCTACAGCTGCAGCACCTGTATTGTGCTGCCGAAGTAAATACATTTTTTTGGATTTTTGCATAAGGGTCCCCCCTTACGAAATTTTAGCGAAAAAAAGTTTTTCAAAATGTGCATTTTCTGCCATTTTCGGGTTCTGTCGGAACTCCTGATGACGTTTTGAGACATCTCCTACAACTACAGCACCAGTATTGTGTTTCTGAAGCAAATCCGTTTTTTAAAAATTTTAATACCTTTTTTTAGCTAAGATTTTTCCCCCAAAAAATGCATTTTCTGCCATTTTCGGGTTCTGTCGGGACTCCTGACGACATTTTGAAACATTTCCTACAGCTGCAGCACCTGTATTGTGCTGCCGAAGTAAATACATTTTTTTGGATTTTTGCATAAGGGTCCCCCCTTACGAAATTTTTGCGAAAAAAAGTTTTTCAAAAATGTGCATTTTCTGCCATTTTCGGGTTCTGTCGGAACTCCTGATGACGTTTTGAGACATCTCCTACAACTACAGCACCAGTATTGTGTTTCTGAAGCAAATCCGTTTTTTAAAAATTTTAATACCTTTTTTTAGCGAAGATTTTTCCCCCAAAAAATGCATTTTCTGCCATTTTCGGGTTCTGTCGGGACTCCTGACGACATTTTGAAACATTTCCTACAGCTGCAGCACCTGTATTGTGCTGCCGAAGTAAATACATTTTTTTGGATTTTTGCATAAGGGCCCCCCCTTACGAAATTTTTGCGAAAATAAAGTTTTTCAAAAATGTGCATTTTCTGCCATTTTTGGGTTCTGTCGGAACTCCTGATGACGTTTTGAGACATCTCCTACAACTACAGCACCAGTATTGTGTTTCTGAAGCAAATCCGTTTTTTAAAAATTTTAATACCTTTTTTTAGCGAAGATTTTTCCCCCAAAAAATGCATTTTCTGCCATTTTCGGGTTCTGTCGGGACTCCTGACGACATTTTGAAACATTTCCTACAGCTGCAGCACCTGTATTGTGCTGCCGAAGTAAATACATTTTTTTGGATTTTTGCATAAGGGTCCCCCCTTACGAAATTTTTGCGAAAATAAAGTTTTTCAAAAATGTGCATTTTCTGCCATTTTCGGGTTCTGTCTGAACTCCTGATGACGTTTTGAGACATCTCCTACAACTACATTACCAGTATTGTGTTTCTGAAGCAAATCCGTTTTTTAAAAATTTTAATACCTTTTTTTAGCGAAGATTTTTCCCCCAAAAAATGCATTTTCTGCCATTTTCGGGTTCTGTCGGGACTCCTGACGACATTTTGAAACATATCCTACAGCTGCAGCACCTGTATTGTGCTGCCGAAGTAAATACATTTTTTTGGATTTTTGCATAAGGGTCCCCCCTTACGAAATTTTTGCGAAAAAAAGTTTTTCAAAAATGTGCATTTTCTGCCATTTTCGGGTTCTGTCGGAACTCCTGATGACGTTTTGAGACATCTCCTACAACTACAGCACCAGTATTGTGTTTCTGAAGCAAATCCGTTTTTTAAAAATTTTAATACCTTTTTTTAGCGAAGATTTTTCCCCCAAAAAATGCATTTTCTGCCATTTTCGGGTTCTGTCGGGACTCCTGACGACATTTTGAAACATTTCCTACAGCTGCAGCACCTGTATTGTGCTGCCGAAGTAAATACATTTTTTTGGATTTTTGCATAAGGGTCCCCCCTTACGAAATTTTAGCGAAAAAAAGTTTTTCAAAAATGTGCATTTTCTGCCATTTTCGGGTTCTGTCGGAACTCCTGATGACGTTTTGAGACATCTCCTACAACTACAGCACCAGTATTGTGTTTCTGAAGCAAATCCGTTTTTTAAAAATTTTAATACCTTTTTTTAGCTAAGATTTTTCCCCAAAAAAATGCATTTTCTGCCATTTTCGGGTTCTGTCGGGACTCCTGACGACATTTTGAAACATTTCCTACAGCTGCAGCACCTGTATTGTGCTGCCGAAGTAAATACATTTTTTTGGATTTTTGCATAAGGGCCCCCCCTTACGAAATTTTTGCGAAAATAAAGTTTTTCAAAAAAGTGCATTTTCTGCCATTTTTGGGTTCTGTCGGAACTCCTGATGACGTTTTGAGACATCTCCTACAACTACAGCACCAGTATTGTGTTTCTGAAGCAAATCCGTTTTTTAAAAATTTTAATACCTTTTTTTAGCGAAGATTTTTCCCCCAAAAAATGCATTTTCTGCCATTTTCGGGTTCTGTCGGGACTCCTGACGACATTTTGAAACATTTCCTACAGCTGCAGCACCTGTATTGTGCTGCCGAAGTAAATACATTTTTTTGGATTTTTGCATAAGGGTCCCCCCTTACGAAATTTTTGCGAAAAAAAGTTTTTCAAAAATGTGCATTTTCTGCCATTTTCGGGTTCTGTCGGAACTCCTGATGACGTTTTGAGACATCTCCTACAACTACAGCACCAGTATTGTGTTTCTGAAGCAAATCCGTTTTTGAAAAATTTTAATACCTTTTTTTAGCGAAGATTTTTCCCCCAAAAAATGCATTTTCTGCCATTTTCGGTTTCTGTCGGGACTCCTGACGACATTTTGAAACATATCCTACAGCTGCAGCACCTGTATTGTGCTGCCGAAGTAAATACATTTTTTTGGATTTTTGCATAAGGGTCCCCCCTTACGAAATTTTAGCGAAAAAAAGTTTTTCAAAAATGTGCATTTTCTGCCATTTTCGGGTTCTGTCGGAACTCCTGATGACGTTTTGAGACATCTCCTACAACTACAGCACCAGTATTGTGTTTCTGAAGCAAATCCGTTTTTTAAAAATTTTAATACCTTTTTTTAGCGAAGATTTTTCCCCCAAAAAATGCATTTTCTGCCATTTTCGGGTTCTGTCGGGACTCCTGACGACATTTTGAAACATTTCCTACAGCTGCAGCACCTGTATTGTGCTGCCGAAGTAAATACATTTTTGTGGATTTTTGCATAAGGGTCCCCCCTTCCGAAATTTTAGCGAAAAAAAGTTTTTCAAAAATGTGCATTTTCTGCCATTTTCGGGTTCTGTCGGAACTCCTGATGACGTTTTGAGACATCTCCTACAACTACAGCACCAGTATTGTGTTTCTGAAGCAAATCCGTTTTTTAAAAATTTTAATACCTTTTTTTAGCGAAGATTTTTCCCCCAAAAAATGCATTTTCTGCCATTTTCGGTTTCTGTCGGGACTCCTGACGACATTTTGAAACATATCCTACAGCTGCAGCACCTGTATTGTGCTGCCGAAGTAAATACATTTTTTTGGATTTTTGCATAAGGGTCCCCCCTTACGAAATTTTTGCGAAAAAAAGTTTTTCAAAAATGTGCATTTTCTGCC
The DNA here is from genome assembly GCF_033978795.1 of Nerophis ophidion. Lineage (NCBI taxonomy): Eukaryota > Metazoa > Chordata > Actinopteri > Syngnathiformes > Syngnathidae > Nerophis > Nerophis ophidion. The sequence goes on along the minus strand of NC_084628.1, from coordinate 1,209,193 downwards.
ATTTTCGGGTTTTGTCGGAACTCCTGATGACGTTTTGAGACATCTCCTACAACTACAGCACCAGTATTGTGTTTCTGAAGCAAATCCGTTTTTTAAAAATTTTAATACCTTTTTTTAGCGAAGATTTTTCCCCCAAAAAATGCATTTTCTGCCATTTTCGGTTTCTGTCGGGACTCCTGACGACATTTTGAAACATATCCTACAGCTGCAGCACCTGTATTGTGCTGCCGAAGTAAATACATTTTTTTGGATTTTTGCATAAGGGTCCCCCCTTACGAAATCTTTGCGAAAAAAAGTTTTTCAAAAATGTGCATTTTCTGCCATTTTCGGGTTCTGTCGGAACTCCTGATGACGTTTTGAGACATCTCCTACAACTACAGCACCAGTATTGTGTTTCTGAAGCAAATCCGTTTTTTAAAAATTTTAATACCTTTTTTTAGCGAAGATTTTCCCCCCAAAAAATGCATTTTCTGCCATTTTCGGGTTCTGTCGGGACTCCTGACGACATTTTGAAACATTTCCTACAGCTGCAGCACCTGTATTGTGCTGCCGAAGTAAATACATTTTTTTGGATTTTTGCATAAGGGCCCCCCCTTACGAAATTTTTGCGAAAATAAAGTTTTTCAAAAATGTGCATTTTCTGCCATTTTTGGGTTCTGTCGGAACTCCTGATGACGTTTTGAGACATCTCCTACAACTACAGCACCAGTATTGTGTTTCTGAAGCAAATCCGTTTTTTAAAAATTTTAATACCTTTTTTTAGCGAAGATTTTTCCCCCAAAAAATGCATTTTCTGCCATTTTCGGGTTTTCTGTCGGGACTCCTGACGACATTTTGAAACATTTCCTACAGCTGCAGCACCTGTATTGTGCTGCCGAAGTAAATACATTTTTTTGGATTTTTGCATAAGGGTCCCCCCTTACGAAATTTTAGCGAAAAAAAGTTTTTCAAAAATGTGCATTTTCTGCCATTTTCGGGTTCTGTCGGAACTCCTGATGACGTTTTGAAACATTTCCTACAGCTGCAGCACCTGTATTGTGCTGCCGAAGTAAATACATTTTTTTGGATTTTTGCATAAGGGTCCCCCCTTACGAAATTTTTGCGAAAAAAAGTTTTTCAAAAATGTGCATTTTCTGCCATTTTCGGGTTCTGTCGGAACTCCTGATGACGTTTTGAGACATCTCCTACAACTACAGCACCAGTATTGTGTTTCTGAAGCAAATCCGTTTTTTAAAAATTTTAATACCTTTTTTTAGCGAAGATTTTTCCCCCAAAAAATGCATTTTCTGCCATTTTCGGTTTCTGTCGGGACTCCTGACGACATTTTGAAACATATCCTACAGCTGCAGCACCTGTATTGTGCTGCCGAAGTAAATACATTTTTTTGGATTTTTGCATAAGGGTCCCCCCTTACGAAATTTTAGCGAAAAAAAGTTTTTCAAAAATGTGCATTTTCTGCCATTTTCGGGTTCTGTCGGAACTCCTGATGACGTTTTGAGACATCTCCTACAACTACAGCACCAGTATTGTGTTTCTGAAGCAAATCCGTTTTTTAAAAATTTTAATACCTTTTTTTAGCGAAGATTTTTCCCCCAAAAAATGCATTTTCTGCCATTTTCGGGTTCTGTCGGGACTCCTGACGACATTTTGAAACATTTCCTACAGCTGCAGCACCTGTATTGTGCTGCCGAAGTAAATACATTTTTTTGGATTTTTGCATAAGGGTCCCCCCTTACGAAATTTTTGCGAAAAAAAGTTTTTCAAAAATGTGCATTTTCTGCCATTTTCGGGTTTTGTCGGAACTCCTGATGACGTTTTGAGACATCTCCTACAACTACAGCACCAGTATTGTGTTTCTGAAGCAAATCCGTTTTTTAAAAATTTTAATACCTTTTTTAGCGAAGATTTTTCCCCCAAAAAATGCATTTTCTGCCATTTTCGGTTTCTGTCGGGACTCCTGACGACATTTTGAAACATATCCTACAGCTGCAGCACCTGTATTGTGCTGCCGAAGTAAATACATTTTTTTGGATTTTTGCATAAGGGTCCCCCCTTACGAAATCTTTGCGAAAAAAAGTTTTTCAAAAATGTGCATTTTCTGCCATTTTCGGGTTCTGTCGGAACTCCTGATGACGTTTTGAGACATCTCCTACAACTACAGCACCAGTATTGTGTTTCTGAAGCAAATCCGTTTTTTAAAAATTTTAATACCTTTTTTTAGCGAAGATTTTTCCCCCAAAAAATGCATTTTCTGCCATTTTCGGGTTCTGTCGGGACTCCTGACGACATTTTGAAACATTTCCTACAGCTGCAGCACCTGTATTGTGCTGCCGAAGTAAATACATTTTTTTGGATTTTTGCATAAGGGTCCCCCCTTACGAAATTTTTGCGAAAATAAAGTTTTTCAAAAATGTGCATTTTCTGCCATTTTTGGGTTCTGTCGGAACTCCTGATGACGTTTTGAGACATCTCCTACAACTACAGCACCAGTATTGTGTTTCTGAAGAAAATCCGTTTTTAAAAATTTCAATACCTTTTTTTAGCGAAGATTTTTCCCCCAAAAAATGCATTTTCTGCCATTTTCGGGTTCTGTCGGGACTCCTGACGGACATTTTGAAACATATCCTACAGCTGCAGCACCTGTATTGTGCTGCCGAAGTAAATACATTTTTTTGGATTTTTGCATAAGGGTCCCCCCTTACGAAATTTTAGCGAAAAAAAGTTTTTCAAAAATGTGCATTTTCTGCCATTTTCGGGTTCTGTCGGAACTCCTGATGACGTTTTGAGACATCTCCTACAACTACAGCACCAGTATTGTGTTTCTGAAGCAATCCGTTTTTTAAAAATTTTAATACCTTTTTTTAGCGAAGATTTTTCCCCCAAAAAATGCATTTTCTGCCATTTTCGGGTTCTGTCGGGACTCCTGACGACATTTTGAAACATTTCCTACAGCTGCAGCACCTGTATTGTGCTGCCGAAGTAAATACATTTTTTTGGATTTTTGCATAAGGGTCCCCCCTTACGAAATTTTTGCGAAAATAAAGTTTTTCAAAAATGTGCATTTTCTGCCATTTTTGGGTTCTGTCGGAACTCCTGATGACGTTTTGAGACATCTCCTACAACTACAGCACCAGTATTGTGTTTCTGAAGCAAATCCGTTTTTTAAAAATTTTAATACCTTTTTTTAGCGAAGATTTTTCCCCCAAAAAATGCATTTTCTGCCATTTTCGGTTTCTGTCGGGACTCCTGACGACATTTTGAAACATATCCTACAGCTGCAGCACCTGTATTGTGCTGCCGAAGTAAATACATTTTTTTGGATTTTTGCATAAGGGTCCCCCCTTACGAAATTTTAGCGAAAAAAAGTTTTTCAAAAATGTGCATTTTCTGCCATTTTCGGGTTCTGTCGGAACTCCTGATGACGTTTTGAGACATCTCCTACAACTACAGCACCAGTATTGTGTTTCTGAAGCAAATCCGTTTTTTAAAAATTTTAATACCTTTTTTTAGCGAAGATTTTTCCCCCAAAAAATGCATTTTCTGCCATTTTCGGGTTCTGTCGGGACTCCTGACGACATTTTGAAACATTTCCTACAGCTGCAGCACCTGTATTGTGCTGCCGAAGTAAATACATTTTTTTGGATTTTTGCATAAGGGTCCCCCCTTACGAAATTTTTGCGAAAAAAAGTTTTTCAAAAATGTGCATTTTCTGCCATTTTCGGGTTTTGTCGGAACTCCTGATGACGTTTTGAGACATCTCCTACAACTACAGCACCAGTATTGTGTTTCTGAAGCAAATCCGTTTTTTAAAAATTTTAATACCTTTTTTTAGCGAAGATTTTTCCCCCAAAAAATGCATTTTCTGCCATTTTCGGTTTCTGTCGGGACTCCTGACGACATTTTGAAACATATCCTACAGCTGCAGCACCTGTATTGTGCTGCCGAAGTAAATACATTTTTTTGGATTTTTGCATAAGGGTCCCCCCTTACGAAATCTTTGCGAAAAAAAGTTTTTCAAAAATGTGCATTTTCTGCCATTTTCGGGTTCTGTCGGAACTCCTGATGACGTTTTGAGACATCTCCTACAACTACAGCACCAGTATTGTGTTTCTGAAGCAAATCCGTTTTTTAAAAATTTTAATACCTTTTTTTAGCGAAGATTTTTCCCCCAAAAAATGCATTTTCTGCCATTTTCGGGTTCTGTCGGGACTCCTGACGACATTTTGAAACATTTCCTACAGCTGCAGCACCTGTATTGTGCTGCCGAAGTAAATACATTTTTTTGGATTTTTGCATAAGGGTCCCCCCTTACGAAATTTTTGCGAAAATAAAGTTTTTCAAAAATGTGCATTTTCTGCCATTTTTGGGTTCTGTCGGAACTCCTGATGACGTTTTGAGACATCTCCTACAACTACAGCACCAGTATTGTGTTTCTGAAGAAAATCCGTTTTTTAAAAATTTCAATACCTTTTTTTAGCGAAGATTTTTCCCCCAAAAAATGCATTTTCTGCCATTTTCGGGTTCTGTCGGGACTCCTGACGACATTTTGAAACATATCCTACAGCTGCAGCACCTGTATTGTGCTGCCGAAGTAAATACATTTTTTTGGATTTTTGCATAAGGGTCCCCCCTTACGAAATTTTAGCGAAAAAAAGTTTTTCAAAAATGTGCATTTTCTGCCATTTTCGGGTTCTGTCGGAACTCCTGATGACGTTTTGAGACATCTCCTACAACTACAGCACCAGTATTGTGTTTCTGAAGCAATCCGTTTTTTAAAAATTTTAATACCTTTTTTTAGCGAAGATTTTTCCCCCAAAAAATGCATTTTCTGCCATTTTCGGGTTCTGTCGGGACTCCTGACGACATTTTGAAACATTTCCTACAGCTGCAGCACCTGTATTGTGCTGCCGAAGTAAATACATTTTTTTGGATTTTTGCATAAGGGTCCCCCCTTACGAAATTTTTGCGAAAATAAAGTTTTTCAAAAATGTGCATTTTCTGCCATTTTTGGGTTCTGTCGGAACTCCTGATGACGTTTTGAGACATCTCCTACAACTACAGCACCAGTATTGTGTTTCTGAAGCAAATCCGTTTTTTAAAAATTTTAATACCTTTTTTTAGCGAAGATTTTTCCCCCAAAAAATGCATTTTCTGCCATTTTCGGTTTCTGTCGGGACTCCTGACGACATTTTGAAACATATCCTACAGCTGCAGCACCTGTATTGTGCTGCCGAAGTAAATACATTTTTTTGGATTTTTGCATAAGGGTCCCCCCTTACGAAATTTTAGCGAAAAAAAGTTTTTCAAAAATGTGCATTTTCTGCCATTTTCGGGTTCTGTCGGAACTCCTGATGACGTTTTGAGACATCTCCTACAACTACAGCACCAGTATTGTGTTTCTGAAGCAAATCCGTTTTTTAAAAATTTTAATACCTTTTTTTAGCGAAGATTTTTCCCCCAAAAAATGCATTTTCTGCCATTTTCGGGTTCTGTCGGGACTCCTGACGACATTTTGAAACATTTCCTACAGCTGCAGCACCTGTATTGTGCTGCCGAAGTAAATACATTTTTTTGGATTTTTGCATAAGGGTCCCCCCTTACGAAATTTTTGCGAAAAAAAGTTTTTCAAAAATGTGCATTTTCTGCCATTTTCGGGTTTTGTCGGAACTCCTGATGACGTTTTGAGACATCTCCTACAACTACAGCACCAGTATTGTGTTTCTGAAGCAAATCCGTTTTTTAAAAATTTTAATACCTTTTTTTAGCGAAGATTTTTCCCCCAAAAAATGCATTTTCTGCCATTTTCGGTTTCTGTCGGGACTCCTGACGACATTTTGAAACATATCCTACAGCTGCAGCACCTGTATTGTGCTGCCGAAGTAAATACATTTTTTTGGATTTTTGCATAAGGGTCCCCCCTTACGAAATCTTTGCGAAAAAAAGTTTTTCAAAAATGTGCATTTTCTGCCATTTTCGGGTTCTGTCGGAACTCCTGATGACGTTTTGAGACATCTCCTACAACTACAGCACCAGTATTGTGTTTCTGAAGCAAATCCGTTTTTTAAAAATTTTAATACCTTTTTTTAGCGAAGATTTTTCCCCCAAAAAATGCATTTTCTGCCATTTTCGGGTTCTGTCGGGACTCCTGACGACATTTTGAAACATTTCCTACAGCTGCAGCACCTGTATTGTGCTGCCGAAGTAAATACATTTTTTTGGATTTTTGCATAAGGGTCCCCCCTTACGAAATTTTTGCGAAAATAAAGTTTTTCAAAAATGTGCATTTTCTGCCATTTTTGGGTTCTGTCGGAACTCCTGATGACGTTTTGAGACATCTCCTACAACTACAGCACCAGTATTGTGTTTCTGAAGAAAATCCGTTTTTTAAAAATTTCAATACCTTTTTTTAGCGAAGATTTTTCCCCCAAAAAATGCATTTTCTGCCATTTTCGGGTTCTGTCGGGACTCCTGACGACATTTTGAAACATATCCTACAGCTGCAGCACCTGTATTGTGCTGCCGAAGTAAATACATTTTTTTGGATTTTTGCATAAGGGTCCCCCCTTACGAAATTTTAGCGAAAAAAAGTTTTTCAAAAATGTGCATTTTCTGCCATTTTCGGGTTCTGTCGGAACTCCTGATGACGTTTTGAGACATCTCCTACAACTACAGCACCAGTATTGTGTTTCTGAAGCAATCCGTTTTTTAAAAATTTTAATACCTTTTTTTAGCGAAGATTTTTCCCCCAAAAAATGCATTTTCTGCCATTTTCGGGTTCTGTCGGGACTCCTGACGACATTTTGAAACATTTCCTACAGCTGCAGCACCTGTATTGTGCTGCCGAAGTAAATACATTTTTTTGGATTTTTGCATAAGGGTCCCCCCTTACGAAATTTTTGCGAAAATAAAGTTTTTCAAAAATGTGCATTTTCTGCCATTTTTGGGTTCTGTCGGAACTCCTGATGACGTTTTGAGACATCTCCTACAACTACAGCACCAGTATTGTGTTTCTGAAGCAAATCCGTTTTTTAAAAATTTTAATACCTTTTTTTAGCGAAGATTTTTCCCCCAAAAAATGCATTTTCTGCCATTTTCGGGTTCTGTCGGGACTCCTGACGACATTTTGAAACATATCCTACAGCTGCAGCACCTGTATTGTGCTGCCGAAGTAAATACATTTTTTTGGATTTTTGCATAAGGGTCCCCCCTTACGAAATTTTAGCGAAAAAAAGTTTTTCAAAAATGTGCATTTTCTGCCATTTTCGGGTTCTGTCGGAACTCCTGATGATGTTTTGAGACATCTCCTACAACTACAGCACCAGTATTGTGTTTCTGAAGCAAATCCGTTTTTTAAAAATTTTAATACCTTTTTTTAGCGAAGATTTTTCCCCCAAAAAATGAATTTTCTGCCATTTTCGGGTTCTGTCGGGACTCCTGACGACATTTTGAAACATTTCCTACAGCTGCAGCACCTGTATTGTGCTGCCGAAGTAAATACATTTTTTTGGATTTTTGCATAAGGGTCCCCCCTTACGAAATTTTTGCGAAAAAAACGTTTTTCAAAAATGTGCATTTTCTGCCATTTTCGGGTTCTGTCGGAACTCCTGATGACGTTTTGAGACATCTCCTACAACTACAGCACCAGTATTGTGTTTCTGAAGCAAATCCGTTTTTTAAAAATTTTAATACCTTTATTTAGCGAAGATTTTTCCCCCAAAAAATGCATTTTCTGCCATTTTCGGTTTCTGTCGGGACTCCTGACGACATTTTGAAACATATCCTACAGCTGCAGCACCTGTATTGTGCTGCCGAAGTAAATACATTTTTTTGGATTTTTGCATAAGGGTCCCCCCTTACGAAATTTTTGCGAAAAAAAGTTTTTCAAAAATGTGCATTTTCTGCCATTTTCGGGTTCTGTCGGAACTCCTGATGACGTTTTGAGACATCTCCTACAACTACAGCACCAGTATTGTGTTTCTGAAGCAAATCCGTTTTTTAAAAATTTTAATACCTTTTTTTAGCGAAGATTTTTCCCCCAAAAAATGCATTTTCTGCCATTTTCGGGTTCTGTCGGGACTCCTGACGACATTTTGAAACATTTCCTAAAGCTGCAGCACCTGTATTGTGCTGCCGAAGTAAATACATTTTTTTGGATTTTTGCATAAGGGTCCCCCCTTACGAAATTTTAGCGAAAAAAAGTTTTTCAAAAATGTGCATTTTCTGCCATTTTTGGGTTCTGTCGGAACTCCTGATGACGTTTTGAGACATCTCCTACAACTACAGCACCAGTATTGTGTTTCTGAAGCAAATCCGTTTTTTAAAAATTTTAATACCTTTTTTTAGCGAAGATTTTTCCCCCAAAAAATGCATTTTCTGCCATTTTTGGGTTCTGTCGGGACTCCTGACGACATTTTGAAACATTTCCTACAGCTGCAGCACCTGTATTGTGCTGCCGAAGTAAATACATTTTTTTGGATTTTTGCATAAGGGTCCCCCCTTCCGAAATTTTAGCGAAAAAAAGTTTTTCAAAAATGTGCATTTTCTGCCATTTTAGGGTTCTGTCGGAACTCCTGATGACGTTTTGAGACATCTCCTACAACTACAGCACCAGTATTGTGTTTCTGAAGCAAATCCGTTTTTTAAAAATTTTAATACCTTTTTTTAGCGAAGATTTTTCCCCCAAAAAATGCATTTTCTGCCATTTTCGGTTTCTGTCGGGACTCCTGACGACATTTTGAAACATTTCCTACAGCTGCAGCACCTGTATTGTGCTGCCGAAGTAAATACATTTTTTTGGATTTTTGCATAAGGGTCCCCCCTTACGAAATTTTAGCGAAAAAAAGTTTTTCAAAAATGTGCATTTTCTGCCATTTTCGGGTTCTGTCGGAACTCCTGATGACGTTTTGAGACATCTCCTACAACTACAGCACCAGTATTGTGTTTCTGAAGCAAATCCGTTTTTTAAAAATTTTAATACCTTTTTTTAGCGAAGATTTTTCCCCCAAAAAATGCATTTTCTGCCATTTTCGGTTTCTGTCGGGACTCCTGACGACATTTTGAAACATATCCTACAGCTGCAGCACCTGTATTGTGCTGCCGAAGTAAATACATTTTTTTGGATTTTTGCATAAGGGTCCCCCCTTACGAAATTTTTGCGAAAAAAAGTTTTTCAAAAATGTGCATTTTCTGCCATTTTCGGGTCCTGTCGGAACTCCTGATGACGTTTTGAGACATCTCCTACAACTACAAAATGTGCATTTTCTGCCATTTTTGGGTTCTGTCGGAACTCCTGATGACGTTTTGAGACATCTCCTACAACTACAGCACCAGTATTGTGTTTCTGAAGCAATCCGTTTTTTAAAAATTTTAATACCTTTTTTTAGCGAAGATTTTTCCCCCAAAAAATGCATTTTCTGCCATTTTCGGGTTCTGTCGGGACTCCTGACGACATTTTGAAACATATCCTACAGCTGCAGCACCTGTATTGTGCTGCCGAAGTAAATACATTTTTTTGGATTTTTGCATAAGGGTCCCCCCTTACGAAATTTTAGCGAAAAAAAGTTTTTCAAAAATGTGCATTTTCTGCCATTTTCGGGTTCTGTCGGAACTCCTGATGACGTTTTGAGACATCTCCTACAACTACAGCACCAGTATTGTGTTTCTGAAGCAAATCCGTTTTTTAAAAATTTTAATACCTTTTTTTAGCGAAGATTTTTCCCCCAAAAAATGCATTTTCTGCCATTTTTGGGTTCTGTCGGGACTCCTGACGACATTTTGAAACATTTCCTACAGCTGCAGCACCTGTATTGTGCTGCCGAAGTAAATACATTTTTTTGGATTTTTGCATAAGGGTCCCCCCTTACGAAATTTTAGCGAAAAAAAGTTTTTCAAAAATGTGCATTTTCTGCCATTTTCGGGTTCTGTCGGAACTCCTGATGACGTTTTGAGACATCTCCTACAACTACAGCACCAGTATTGTGTTTCTGAAGCAAATCCGTTTTTTTAAAAATTTTAATACCTTTTTTTAGCGAAGATTTTTCCCCCAAAAAATGCATTTTCTGCCATTTTCGGTTTCTGTCGGGACTCCTGACGACATTTTGAAACATATCCTACAGCTGCAGCACCTGTATTGTGCTGCCGAAGTAAATACATTTTTTTGGATTTTTGCATAAGGGTCCCCCCTTACGAAATTTTTGCGAAAAAAAGTTTTTCAAAAATGTGCATTTTCTGCCATTTTCGGGTTCTGTCGGAACTCCTGATGACGTTTTGAGACATCTCCTACAACTACAGCACCAGTATTGTGTTTCTGAAGCAAATCCGTTTTTTAAAAATTTTAATACCTTTTTTTAGCGAAGATTTTTCCCCCAAAAAATGCATTTTCTGCCATTTTCGGTTTCTGTCGGGACTCCTGACGACATTTTGAAACATATCCTACAGCTGCAGCACCTGTATTGTGCTGCCGAAGTAAATACATTTTTTTGGATTTTTGCATAAGGGTCCCTCCCCCCTTACGAAATTTTAGCGAAAAAAAGTTTTTCAAAAATGTGCATTTTCTGCCATTTTCGGGTTCTGTCGGAACTCCTGATGACGTTTTGAGACATCTCCTACAACTACAGCACCAGTATTGTGTTTCTGAAGCAAATCCGTTTTTTAAAAATTTTAATACCTTTTTTTAGCGAAGATTTTTCCCCCAAAAAATGCATTTTCTGCCATTTTCGGGTTCTGTCGGGACTCCTGACGACATTTTGAAACATTTCCTACAGCTGCAGCACCTGTATTGTGCTGCCGAAGTAAATACATTTTTTTGGATTTTTGCATAAGGGTCCCCCCTTACGAAATTTTTGCGAAAATAAAGTTTTTCAAAAATGTGCATTTTCTGCCATTTTTGGGTTCTGTCGGAACTCCTGATGACGTTTTGAGACATCTCCTACAACTACAGCACCAGTATTGTGTTTCTGAAGCAAATCCGTTTTTTAAAAATTTTAATACCTTTTTTTAGCGAAGATTTTCCCCCCAAAAAATGCATTTTCTGCCATTTTCGGGTTCTGTCGGGACTCCTGACGACATTTTGAAACATATCCTACAGCTGCAGCACCTGTATTGTGCTGCCGAAGTAAATACATTTTTTTGGATTTTTGCATAAGGGTCCCCCCTTACGAAATTTTAGCGAAAAAAAGTTTTTCAAAAATGTGCATTTTCTGCCATTTTCGGGTTCTGTCGGAACTCCTGATGACGTTTTGAGACATCTCCTACAACTACAGCACCAGTATTGTGTTTCTGAAGCAAATCCGTTTTTTAAAAATTTTAATACCTTTTTTTAGCGAAGATTTTTCCCCCAAAAAATGCATTTTCTGCCATTTTCGGGTTCTGTCGGGACTCCTGACGACATTTTGAAACATTTCCTACAGCTGCAGCACCTGTATTGTGCTGCCGAAGTAAATACATTTTTTTGGATTTTTGCATAAGGGTCCTCCCTTACGAAATTTTAGCGAAAAAAAGTTTTTCAAAAATGTGCATTTTCTGCCATTTTCGGGTTCTGTCGGAACTCCTGATGACGTTTTGAGACATCTCCTACAACTACAGCACCAGTATTGTGTTTCTGAAGCAAATCCGTTTTTTAAAAATTTTAATACCTTTTTTTAGCGAAGATTTTTCCCCCAAAAAATGCATTTTCTGCCATTTTCGGGTTCTGTCGGGACTCCTGACGACATTTTGAAACATTTCCTACAGCTGCAGCACCTGTATTGTGCTGCCGAAGTAAATACATTTTTTTGGATTTTTGCATAAGGGTCCCCCCTTACGAAATTTTAGCGAAAAAAAGTTTTTCAAAAATGTGCATTTTCTGCCATTTTCGGGTTCTGTCGGAACTCCTGATGACGTTTTGAGACATCTCCTACAACTACAGCACCAGTATTGTGTTTCTGAAGCAAATCCGTTTTTTAAAAATTTTAATACCTTTTTTTAGCGAAGATTTTTCCCCAAAAAAATGCATTTTCTGCCATTTTCGGGTTCTGTCGGGACTCCTGATGACGTTTTGAGACATCTCCTACAACTACAGCACCAGTATTGTGTTTCTGAAGCAAATCCGTTTTTTAAAAATTTTAATACCTTTTTTTAGCGAAGATTTTTCCCCAAAAAAATGCATTTTCTGCCATTTTCGGGTTCTGTCGGGACTCCTGACGACATTTTGAAACATATCCTACAGCTGCAGCACCTGTATTGTGCTGCTGAAGTAAATACATTTTTTTGGATTTTTTCATAAGGGTCCCCCTTAAGAAATTTTAGCGAAAAAAAGTTTTTCAAAAATATGCATTTTCTGCCATTTTCGGGTTCTGTCGGGACTCCTGATGACGTTTTGAGACATCTCCTACAACTACAGCACCAGTATTTTGTTTCTGAAGCAAATCCGTTTTTTAAAAATTTTAATACCTTTTTTTAGCGAAGATTTTTCCCCAAAAAAATGCATTTTCTGCCATTTTCGGGTTCTGTCGGGACTCCTGACGACATTTTGAAACATTTCCTACAGCTGCAGCACCTGTATTGTGCTGCCGAAGTAAATACATTTTTTTGGATTTTTGCATAAGGGTCCCCCCTTACGAAATTTTAGCGAAAAAAAGTTTTTAAAAAATGTGCATTTTCTGCCATTCTCGGGTTCTGTCGGAACTCCTGATGACGTTTTGAGACATCTCCTACAACTACAGCACCAGTATTGTGTTTCTGAAGCAAATCCGTTTTTTAAAAATTTTAATACCTTTTTTAGCAAAGATTTTTCCCCAAAAATATGCATTTTCTGCCATTTCCCGGTTCTGTCGGGACTCCTGACGACATTTTGAAACATATCCTACAGCTGCAGCACCTGTATTGTGCTGCTGAAGTAAATACATTTTTTTGGATCCTTGCATAAGGGTCCCCCCTTACGAAATTTTTGCGAAAAAAAGTTTTTCAAAAATATGCATTTTCTGCCATTTTCGGGTTCTGTCGGGACTCCTGATGACGTTTTGAGACATCTCCTACAACTACAGCACCAGTATTGTGTTTCTGAAGCAAATCCGTTTTTTAAAAATTTTAATACCTTTTTTAGCAAAGATTTTCTGTCATTTTCGGGTTCTGTCGGGACTCCTGACGACATTTTGAAACATTTCCTACAGCTGCAGCACCTGTATTGTGCTGCCGAAGTAAATACATTTTTTTGGATTTTTGCATAAGGGTCCCCCCTTACGAAATTTTAGCGAAAAAAAGTTTTTCAAAAATGTGCATTTTCTGCCATTTTCGGGTTCTGTCGGAACTCCTGATGACGTTTTGAGACATCTCCTACAACTACAGCACCAGTATTGTGTTTCTGAAGCAAATCCGTTTTTTAAAAATTTTAATACCTTTTTTTAGCGAAGATTTTTCCCCCAAAAAATACATTTTCTGCCATTTTCGGGTTCTGTCGGGACTCCGGACAACATTTTGAAACATATCCTACAGCTGCAACACCTGTATTGTGCTGCTGAAGTAAATACATTTTTTTGGATTTTTGCATAAGGGTCCCCCCTTACGAAATTTTAGCGAAAAAAAGTTTTTCAAAAATATGCATTTTCTGCCATTTTCGGGTTCTGTCGGGACTCCTGATGACGTTTTGAGACATCTCCTACAACTACAGCACCAGTATTGTGTTTCTGAAGCAAATCCGTTTTTTAAAAATTTTAATACCTTTTTCAGCAAAGATTTTTCCCCAAAAATATGCATTTTCTGCCATTTCCGGGTTCTGTCGGGACTCCTGACGACATTTTGAAACATATCCTACAGCTGCAGCACCTGTATTGTGCTGCCGAAGTAAATACATTTTTTTGGATTTTTGCATAAGGGTCCCCCCTTACGAAATTTTAGCGAAAAAAAGTTTTTCAAAAATGTGCATTTTCTGCCATTCTCGGGTTCTGTCGGAACTCCTGATGACGTTTTGAGACATCTCCTACAACTACAGCACCAGTATTGTGTTTCTGAAGCAAATCCGTTTTTTAAAAATTTTAATACCTTTTTTTAGCGAAGATTTTTCCCCCAAAAAATGCATTTTCTGCCATTTTCGGGTTCTGTCGGGACTCCTGACGACATTTTGAAACATATCCTACAGCTGCAGCACCTGTATTGTGCTGCTGAAGTAAATACATTTTTTTGGATTTTTGCATAAGGGTCCCCCCTTACGAAATTTTAGCGAAAAAAAGTTTTTCAAAAATATGCATTTTCTGCCATTTTCGGGTTCTGTCGGGACTCCTGATGACGTTTTGAGACATCTCCTACAACTACAGCACCAGTATTGTGTTTCTGAAGCAAATCCGTTTTTTAAAAATTTTAATACCTTTTTTTAGCGAAGATTTTTCCCCCAAAAAATGCATTTTCTGCCATTTTCGGGTTCTGTCGGGACTCCTGACGACATTTTGAAACATTTCCTACAGCTGCAGCACCTGTATTGTGCTGCCGAAGTAAATACATTTTTTTGGATTTTTGCATAAGGGTCCCCCCTTACGAAATTTTAGCGAAAAAAAGTTTTTCAAAAATGTGCATTTTCTGCCATTCTCGGGTTCTGTCGGAACTCCTGATGACGTTTTGAGACATCTCCTACAACTAGAGCACCAGTATTGTGTTTCTGAAGCAAATCCGTTTTTTAAAAATTTTAATACCTTTTTTTAGCGAAGATTTTTCCCCAAAAAAATGCATTTTCTGCCATTTTCGGGTTCTGTCGGGACTCCTGACGACATTTTGAAACATATCCTACAGCTGCAGCACCTGTATTGTGCTGCTGAAGTAAATACATTTTTTTGGATTTTTGCATAAGGGTCCCCCCTTACGAAATTTTAGCGAAAAAAAGTTTTTCAAAAATATGCATTTTCTGCCATTTTCGGGTTCTGTCGGGACTCCTGATGACGTTTTGAGACATCTCCTACAACTACAGCACCAGTATTGTGTTTCTGAAGCAAATCCGTTTTTTAAAAATTTTAATACCTTTTTTTAGCGAAGATTTTTCCCCCAAAAAATGCATTTTCTGCCATTTTCGGGTTCTGTCGGGACTCCTGACGACATTTTGAAACATTTCCTACAGCTGCAGCACCTGTATTGTGCTGCCGAAGTAAATACATTTTTTTGGATTTTTGCATAAGGGTCCCCCCTACGAAATTTTAGCGAAAAAAAGTTTTTCAAAAATGTGCATTTTCTGCCATTTTCGGGTTCTGTCGGGACTCTTGATGACGTTTTGAGACATCTCCTACAACCACAGCACCAGTATTGTGTTTCTGAAGCAAATCCGTTTTTTAAAAATTTTAATACCTTTTTTAGCAAAGATTTTCCCCAAAAATATGCATTTTCTGCCCTTTTCGGGTTCTGTCGGGACTCCTGACGCCATTTTGAAACATTTCCTACAGCTGCAGCACCTGTATTGTGCTGCCGAAGTAAATACATTTTTTTGGATTTTTGCATAAGGGTCCCCCCTTACGAAATTTTAGCGAAAAAAAGTTTTTCAAAAATGTGCATTTTCTGCCATTTTCGGGTTCTGTCGGAACTCCTGATGACGTTTTGAGACATCTCCTACAACTACAGCACCAGTATTGTGTTTCTGAAGCAAATCCGTTTTTTAAAAATTTTAATACCTTTTTTTAGCGAAGATTTTTCCCCCAAAAAATGCATTTTCTGCCATTTTCGGGTTCTGTCGGGACTCCTGACGACATTTTGAAACATTTTCTACAGCTGCAACACCTGTATTGTGCTGCCGAAGTAAATACATTTTTTTGGATTTTTGCATAAGGGTCCCCCCTTACGAAATTTTAGCGAAAAAAAGTTTTTCAAAAGTGTGCATTTTCTGCCATTTTCGGGTTCTGTCGGAACTCCTGATGACGTTTTGAGACATCTCCTACAACTACAGCACCAGTATTGTGTTTCTGAAGCAAATCCGTTTTTTAAAAATATTAATACCTTTTTTTAGCGAAGATTTTTCCCCAAAAAATCGCATTTTCTGCCATTTTCGGGTTCTGTCGGGACTCCTGACGACATTTTGAAACATATCCTACAGCTGATGCACCTGTATTGTGCTGCTGAAGTAAATACTTTTTTTTGGATTTTTGCATAAGGGTCCCCCCTTACGAAATTTTAGCGAAAAAAAGTTTTTCAAAAATATGCATTTTCTGCCATTTTCGGGTTCTGTCGGGACTCCTGATGACGTTTTGAGACATCTCCTACAACTACAGCACCAGTATTGTGTTTCTGAAGCAAATCCGTTTCTTAAAAATTTTAATACCTTTTTTAGCAAAGATTTTCCCCCAAAAATATGCATTTTCTGCCATTTTCGGGTTCTGTCGGGACTCCTGACGACATTTTGAAACATTTCCTACAGCTGCAGCACCTGTATTGTGATGCCGAAGTAAATACATTTTTTTGGATTTTTGCATAAGGGTCCCCCCTTACGAAATTTTAGCGAAAAAAAGTTTTTCAAAAATGTGCATTTTCTGCCATTTTCGGGTTCTGTCGGAACTCCTGATGACGTTTTGAGACATTTCCTACAACTACAGCACCAGTATTGTGTTTCTGAAGCAAATCCGTTTTTTAAAAATTTTAATACCTTTTTTTAGCGAAGATTTTTCCCCCAAAAATTGCATTTTCTGCCATTTTCGGGTTCTGTCGGGACTCCGGACGACATTTTGAAACATATCCTACAGCTGCAGCACCTGTATTGTGCTGCTGAAGTAAATACATTTTTTTGGATTTTTGCATAAGGGTCCCCCCTTACGAAATTTTAGCGAAAAAAAGTTTTTCAAAAATATGCATTTTCTGCCATTTTCGGGTTCTGTCAGGACTCCTGATGACGTTTTGAGACATCTCCTACAACCACAGCACCAGTATTGTGTTTCTGAAGCAAATCCGTTTTTTAAAAATTTTAATACCTTTTTTAGCAAAGATTTTCCCCAAAAATATGCATTTTCTGCCATTTTCGGGTTCTGTCGGGACTCCTGACGCCATTTTGAAACATTTCCTACAGCTGCAGCACCTGTATTGTGCTGCCGAAGTAAATACATTTTTTTGGATTTTTGCCTAAGGGTCCCCCCTTACGAAATTTTAGCGAAAAAAAGTTTTTCAAAAATGTGCATTTTCTGCCATTTTCGGGTTCTGTCGGAACTCCTGATGACGTTTTGAGACATCTCCTACAACTACAGCACCAGTATTGTGTTTCTGAAGCAAATCCGTTTTTTAAAAATTTTAATACCTTTTTTTAGCGAAGATTTTTCCCCCAAAAAATGCATTTTCTGCCATTTTCGGGTTCTGTCGGGACTCCTGACGACATTTTGAAACATTTCCTACAGCTGCAGCACCTGTATTGTGCTGCCGAAGTAAATACATTTTTTTGGATTTTTGCATAAGGGTCCCCCCTTACGAAATTTTAGCGAAAAAAAGTTTTTCAAAAATGTGCATTTTCTGCCATTTTTGGGTTCTGTCTGAACTCCTGATGACGTTTTGAGACATCTCCTACAACTACAGCACCAGTATTTTGTTTCTGAAGCAAATCCGTTTTTTAAAAATTTTAATACCTTTTTTTAGCGAAGATTTTTCCCCCAAAAAATGCATTTTCTGCCATTTTCGGGTTCTGTCGGGACTCCTGACGACATTTTGAAACATTTCCTACAGCTGCAGCACCTGTATTGTGCTGCCGAAGTAAATACATTTTTTTGGATTTTTGCATAAGGGTCCCCCCTTACGAAATTTTAGCGAAAAAAAGTTTTTCAAAAATGTGCATTTTCTGCCATTTTCGGGTTCTGTCGGAACTCCTGATGACGTTTTGAGACATCTCCTACAACTACAGCACCAGTATTGTGTTTCTGAAGCAAATCCGTTTTTTAAAAATTTTAATACCTTTTTTAGCGAAGATTTTCCCCAAAAATATGCATTTTCTGTCATTTTCGGGTTCTGTCGGGACTCCTGACGCCATTTTGAAACATTTCCTACAGCTGCAGCACCTGTATTGTGCTGCCGAAGTAAATACATTTTTTTGGATTTTTGCATAAGGGTCCCCCCTTACGAAATTTTAGCGAAAAAAAGTTTTTCAAAAATGTGCATTTTCTGCCATTTTCGGGTTCTGTCGGAACTCCTGATGACGTTTTGAGACATCTCCTACAACTACAGCACCAGTATTGTGTTTCTGAAGCAAATCCGTTTTTTAAAAATTTTAATACCTTTTTTTAGCGAAGATTTTTCCCCCAAAAAATGCATTTTCTGCCATTTTCGGGTTCTGTCGGGACTCCGGACAACATTTTGAAACATATCCTACAGCTGCAACACCTGTATTGTGCTGCTGAAGTAAATACATTTTTTTGGATTTTTGCATAAGGGTCCCCCCTTACGAAATTTTAGCGAAAAAAAGTTTTTCAAAAATATGCATTTTCTGCCATTTTCGGGTTCTGTCGGGACTCCTGATGACGTTTTGAGACATCTCCTACAACTACAGCACCAGTATTGTGTTTCTGAAGCAAATCCGTTTTTTAAAAATGTTAATACCTTTTTCAGCAAAGATTTTTCCCCAAAAATATGCATTTTCTGCCATTTCCGGGTTCTGTCGGGACTCCTGATGACGTTTTGAGACATCTCCTACAACTACAGCACCAGTATTGGGTTTCTGAAGCAAATCCGTTTTTTAAAAATTTTAATACCTTTTTTAGCAAAGATTTTCCCCAAAAATATGCATTTTCTGCCATTTTCGGGTTCTGTCGGGACTCCTGACGACATTTTGAAACATTTCCTACAGCTGCAGCACCTGTATTGTGCTGCCGAAGTAAATACATTTTTTTGGATTTTTGCATAAGGGTCCCCCCTTACGAAATTTTAGCGAAAAAAAGTTTTTAAAAAATGTGCATTTTCTGCCATTTTCGGGTTCTGTCGGAACTCCTGATGACGTTTTGAGACATCTCCTACAACTACAGCACCAGTATTGTGTTTCTGAAGCAAATCCGTTTTTTAAAAATTTTAATACCTTTTTTTAGCGAAGATTTTTCCCCCAAAAAATGCATTTTCTGCCATTTTCGGGTTCTGTCGGGACTCCTGACGACATTTTGAAACATATCCTACAGCTGCAGCACCTGTATTGTGCTGCCGAAGTAAATACATTTTTTTGGATTTTTGCATAAGGGTCCCCCCTTACGAAATTTTAGCGAAAAAAAGTTTTTCAAAAATGTGCATTTTCTGCCATTTTCGGGTTCTGTCGGAACTCCTGATGACGTTTTGAGACATCTCCTACAACTACAGCACCAGTATTGTGTTTCTGAAGCAAATCCGTTTTTTAAAAATTTTAATACCTTTTTTTAGCGAAGATTTTTCCCCCAAAAAATGCATTTTCTGCCATTTTCGGGTTCTGTCGGGACTCCTGACGACATTTTGAAACATTTCCTACAGCTGCAGCACCTGTATTGTGCTGCCGAAGTAAATACATTTTTTTGGATTTTTGCGAAATTTTAGCGAAAAAAAGTTTTTCAAAAATGTGCATTTTCTGCCATTTTCGGGTTCTGTCGGAACTCCTGATGACGTTTTGAGACATCTCCTACAACTACAGCACCAGTATTGTGTTTCTGAAGCAAATCCGTTTTTTAAAAATTTTAATACCTTTTTTTAGCGAAGATTTTTCCCCCAAAAAATGCATTTTCTGCCATTTTCGGGTTCTGTCGGGACTCCTGACAACATTTTGAAACATTTCCTACAGCTGCAGCACCTGTATTGTGCTGCCGAAGTAAATACATTTTTTTGGATTTTTGCATAAGGGTCCCCCCTTACGAAATTTTTGCGAAAAAAAGTTTTTCAAAAATATGCATTTTCTGCCATTTTCGGGTTCTGTCGGGACTCCTGATGACGTTTTGAGACATTTCCTACAGCTGCAACACCTGTATTGTGCTGCCGAAGTAAATACATTTTTTTGGATTTTTGCATAAGGGTCCCCCCTTACGAAATTTTTGCGAAAAAAAGTTTTTCAAAAGTGTGCATTTTCTGCCATTTTCGGGTTCTGTCGGAACTCCTGATGACGTTTTGAGACATCTCCTACAACTACAGCACCAGTATTGTGTTTCTGAAGCAAATCCGTTTTTTAAAAATTTTAATACCTTTTTTAGCAAAGATTTTCCCCAAAAATATGCATTTTCTGCCATTTTCGGGTTCTGTCGGGACTCCTGACGACATTTTGAAACATTTCCTACAGCTGCAGCACCTGTATTGTGCTGCTGAAGTAAATACATTTTTTTGGATTTTTGCATAAGGGTCCCCCCTTACGAAATTTTAGCGAAAAAAAGTTTTTCAAAAATGTGCATTTTCTGCCATTTTCGGGTTCTGTCGGAACTCCTGATGACGTTTTGAGACATCTCCTACAACTACAGCACCAGTATTGTGTTTCTGAAGCAAATCTATTTTTTAAAAATTTTAATACCTTTTTTTAGCGAAGATTTTTCCCCCAAAAAATGCATTTTCTTCCATTTTCGGGTTCTGTCGGGACTCCGGACGACATTTTGAAACATATCCTACAGCTGCAGCACCTGTATTGTGCTGCTGAAGTAAATACATTTTTTTGGATTTTTGCATAAGGGTCCCCCCTTACGAAATTTTAGCGAAATAAGTTTTTCAAAAATGTGCATTTTCTGCCATTTTTGGGTTCTGTCTGAACTCCTGATGACGTTTTGAGACATCTCCTACAACTACAGCACCAGTATTGTGTTTCTCAAGCAAATCCGTTTATTAAAAATTTTAATACCTTTTTTAGCAAAGATTTTTCCCCAAAAATATGCATTTTCTGCCATTTCCGGGTTCTGTCGGGACTCCTGACGACATTTTGAAACATTTCCTACACCTGCAACACCTGTATCGTGCTGCCGAAGTAAATACATTTTTTGGGATTTTTGCATAAGGGTCCCCCCTTACGAAATTTTAGCGAAAAAAAGTTTTTCAAAAATGTGCATTTTCTGCCATTTTCGGGTTCTGTCGGAACTCCTGATGACGTTTTGAGACATCTCCTACAGCTGCAGCACCTGTATTGTGCTGCTGAAGTAAATACATTTTTTGGGATTTTTGCATAAGGGTCCCCCTTTACGAAATTTTAGCGAAAAAAAGTTTTTCAAAAATATGCATTTTCTGCCATTTTCGGGTTCTGTCGGGACTCCTGATGACGTTTTGAGACATCTCCTACAACTACAGCACCAGTATTTTGTTTCTGAAGCAAATCCGTTTTTTAAAAATTTTAATACCTTTTTTTAGCGAAGATTTTTCCCCAAGAAAATGCATTTTCTGCCATTTTCGGGTTCTGTCGGGACTCCTGACGACATTTTGAAACATTTCCTACAGCTGCAGCACCTGTATTGTGCTGCCGAAGTAAATACATTTTTTGGGATTTTTGCATAAGGGTACCCCCTTACGAAATTTTAGCGAAAAAAAGTTTTTCAAAAATGTGCATTTTCTGCCATTTTCGGGTTCTGTCGGAACTCCTGATGACGTTTTGAGACATCTCCTACAACTACAGCACCAGTATTGTGTTTCTGAAGCAAATCCGTTTTTTAAAAATTTTAATACCTTTTTTTAGCGAAGATTTTTCCCCCCAAAAATGCATTTTCTGCCATTTTCGGGTTCTGTCGGGACTCCTGACGACATTTTGAAACATATCCTACAGCTGCAGCACCTGTATTGTGCTGCTGAAGTAAATACATTTTTTTGGATTTTTGCATAAGGGTCCCCCCTTACGAAATTTTAGCGAAAAAAAGTTTTTCAAAAATATGCATTTTCTGCCATTTTCGGGTTCTGTCGGGACTCCTGATGACGTTTTGAGACATTTCCTACAGCTGCAACACCTGTATTGTGCTGCCGAAGTAAATACATTTTTTTGGATTTTTGCATAAGGGTCCCCCCTTACGAAATTTTAGCGGAAAAAGTTTTTCAAAAGTGTGCATTTTCTGCCATTTTCGGGTTCTGTCGGAACTCCTGATGACGTTTTGAGACATCTCCTACAACTACAGCACCAGTATTGTGTTTCTGAAGCAAATCCGTTTTTTAAAAATTTTAATACCTTTTTTTAGCGAAGATTTTTCCCCCAAAAAATGCATTTTCTGCCATTTTCGGGTTCTGTCGGGACTCCTGACGACATTTTGAAACATATCCTACAGCTGCAGCACCTGTATTGTGCTGCTGAAGTAAATACATTTTTTTGGATTTTTGCATAAGGGTCCCCCTTTACGAAATTTTAGCGAAATTTTTTTTTTTCAAAAATATGCATTTTCTGCCATTTTCGGGTTCTGTCGGGACTCCTGATGACGTTTTGAGACATCTCCTACAACTACAGCACCAGTATTGTGTTTCTGAAGCAAATCCGTTTTTTTTAAATTTTAATACCTTTTTTAGCAAAGATTTTCCCCAAAAATATGCATTTTCTGCCATTTTCGGGTTCTGTCGGGACTCCTGACGACATTTTGAAACATTTCCTACAGCTGCAGCACCTGTATTGTGCTGCCGAAGTAAATACATTTTTTTGGATTTTTGCATAAGGGTCCCCCCTTACGAAATTTTAGCGAAAAAAAGTTTTTCAAAAATGTGCATTTTCTGCCATTTTCGGGTTCTGTCGGAACTCCTGATGACGTTTTGAGACATTTCCTACAACTACAGCACCAGTATTGTGTTTCTGAAGCAAATCCGTTTTTTAAAAATTTTAATACCTTTTTTTAGCGAAGATATTTCCCCCCAAAAATGCATTTTCTGCCATTTTCGGGTTCTGTCGGGACTCCTGACGACATTTTGAAACATTTCCTACAGCTGCAGCACCTGTATTGTGCTGCTGAAGTAAATACATTTTTCTGGATTTTTGCATAAGGGTCCCCCCTTACGAAATTTTAGCGAAAAAAAGTTTTTCAAAAATGTGCATTTTCTGCCATTTTCGGGTTCTGTCGGAACTCCTGATGACGTTTTGAGACATCTCCTACAACTACAGCACCAGTATTGTGTTTCTGAAGCAAATCCGTTTTTTAACAATTTTAATACCTTTTTTTAGCGAAGATTTTTCCCCCAAAAAATGCATTTTCTGCCATTTTCGGGTTTTGTCGGGACTCCTGACGACATTTTGAAACATATCCTACAGCTGCAGCACCTGTATTGTGCTGCCGAAGTAAATACATTTTTTTGGATTTTTGCATAAGGGTCCCCCCTTACGAAATTTTAGCGAAAAAAAGTTTTTCAAAAATGTGCATTTTCTGCCATTTTCGGGTTCTGTCGGAACTCCTGATGACGTTTTGAGACATCTCCTACAACTACAGCACCAGTATTGTGTTTCTGAAGCAAATCCGTTTTTTAAAAATTTTAATACCTTTTTTAGCAAAGATTTTCCCCAAAAATATGCATTTTCTGCCATTTTCGGGTTCTGTCGGGACTCCTGACGACATTTTGAAACATATCCTACAGCTGCAGCACCTGTATTGTGCTGCCGAAGTAAATACATTTTTTTGGATTTTTGCATAAGGGTCCCCCCTTACGAAATTTTAGCGAAAAAAAGTTTTTCAAAAATGTGCATTTTCTGCCATTTTCGGGTTCTGTCGGAACTCCTGATGACGTTTTGAGACATCTCCTACAACTACAGCACCAGTATTGTGTTTCTGAAGCAAATCCGTTTTTTAAAAATTTTAATAACTTTTTCAGCAAAGATTTTTCCCCAAAAATATGCATTTTCTGCCATTTCCGGGTTCTGTCGGGACTCCTGACGACATTTTGAAACATTTCCTACAGCTGCAGCACCTGTATTGTGCTGCCGAAGTAAATACATTTTTTTGGATTTTTGCATAAGGGTCCCCGCTTACGAAATTTTAGCGAAAAAAAGTTTTTAAAAAATGTGTAATTTTCTGCCATTCTCGGGTTCTGTCGGAAGTCCTGATGACGTTTTGAGACATCTCCTACAACTACAGCACCAGTATTGTGTTTCTGAAGCAAATCCGTTTTTTAAAAATTTTAATACCTTTTTTAGCAAAGATTTTTCCCCAAAAATATGCATTTTCTGCCATTTCCCGGTTCTGTCGGGACTCCTGACGACATTTTGAAACATTTCCTACAGCTGCAACACCTGTATTGTGCTGCCGAAGTAAATACATTTTTTTGGATTTTTGCATAAGGGTCCCCCCTTACGAAATTTTAGCGAAAAAAAGTTTTTCAAAAGTGTGCATTTTCTGCCATTTTCGGGTTCTGTCGGAACTCCTGATGACGTTTTGAGACATCTCCTACAACTACAGCACCAGTATTGTGTTTCTGAAGCAAATCCGTTTTTTAAAAATTTTAATACCTTTTTTTAGCGAAGATTTTTCCCCATAAAAATGCATTTTCTGCCATTTTCGGGTTCTGTCGGGACTCCTGTCGACATTTTGAAACATATCCTACAGCTGCAGCACCTGTATTGTGCTGCTGAAGTAAATACATTTTTTTGGATTTTTGCATAAGGGTCCCCCCTTACGAAATTTTAGCGAAAAAAAGTTTTTACAAAATATGCATTTTCTGCCATTTTCGGGTTCTGTCGGGACTCCTGATGACGTTTTGAGACATCTCCTACAACTACAGCACCAGTATTGTGTTTCTGAAGCAAATCCGTTTTTTAAAAATTTTAATACCTTTTTTAGCAAAGATTATCCCCAAAAATATGCATTTTCTGCCATTTTCGGGTTCTGTCGGGACTCCTGACGACATTTTGAAACATTTCCTACAGCTGCAGCACCTGTATTGTGCTGCCGAAGTAAATACATTTTTTTGGATTTTTGCATAAGGGTCCCCCCTTAGGAAATTTTAGCGAAAAAAAGTTTTTCAAAAATGTGCATTTTCTGCCATTTTCAGGTTCTGTCGGAACTCCTGATGACGTTTTGAGACATCTCCTACAACTACAGCACCAGTATTGTGTTTCTGAAGCAAATCCGTTTTTTAAAAATTTTAATACCTTTTTTTAGCGAAGATTTTTCCCCCAAAAAATGCATTTTCTGCCATTTTCGGGTTCTGTCGGGACTCCTGACGACATTTTGAAACATATCCTACAGCTGCAGCACCTGTATTGTGCTGCCGAAGTAAATACATTTTTTTGGATTTTTGCATAAGGGTCCCCCCTTACGAAATTTTAGCGAAAAAAAGTTTTTCAAAAATGTGCATTTTCTGCCATTTTCGGGTTCTGTCGGAACTCCTGATGACGTTTTGAGACATCTCCTACAACTACAGCACCAGTATTGTGTTTCTGAAGCAAATCCGTTTTTTAAAAATTTTAATACCTTTTTCAGCAAAGATTTTTCCCCAAAAATATGCATTTTCTGCCATTTCCGGGTTCTGTCGGGACTCCTGACGACATTTTGAAACATTTCCTACAGCTGCAGCACCTGTATTGTGCTGCCGAAGTAAATACATTTTTTTGGATTTTTGCATAAGGGTCCCCGCTTACGAAATTTTAGCGAAAAAAGGTTTTTAAAAAATGTGCATTTTCTGCCATTCTCGGGTTCTGTCGGAACTCCTGATGACGTTTTGAGACATCTCCTACAACTACAGCACCAGTATTGTGTTTCTGAAGCAAATCCGTTTTTTAAAAATTTTAATACCTTTTTTAGCAAAGATTTTTCCCCAAAAATATGCATTTTCTGCCATTTCCCGGTTCTGTCGGAACTCCTGATGACGTTTTGAGACATCTCCTACAACTACAGCACCAGTATTGTGTTTCTGAAGCAAATCCGTTTTTTAAAAATTTTAATACCTTTTTTTAGCGAAGATTTTTCCCCAAAAAAATGCATTTTCTGCCATTTTCGGGTTCTGTCGGGACTCCTGACGACATTTTGAAACATATCCTACAGCTGCAGCACCTGTATTGTGCTGCTGAAGTAAATACATTTTTTTGGATTTTTGCATAAGGGTCCCCCCTTACGAAATTTTAGCGAAAAAAAGTTTTTCAAAAATGTGCATTTTCTGCCATTTTCGGGTTCTGTCGGAACTCCTGATGACGTTTTGAGACATCTCCTACAACTACAGCACCAGTATTGTGTTTCTGAAGCAAATCCGTTTTTTAAAAATTTTAATAACTTTTTCAGCAAAGATTTTTCCCCAAAAATATGCATTTTCTGCCATTTCCGGGTTCTGTCGGGACTCCTGACGACATTTTGAAACATTTCCTACAGCTGCAGCACCTGTATTGTGCTGCCGAAGTAAATACATTTTTTTGGATTTTTGCATAAGGGTCCCCGCTTACGAAATTTTAGCGAAAAAAAGTTTTTAAAAAATGTGTAATTTTCTGCCATTCTCGGGTTCTGTCGGAAGTCCTGATGACGTTTTGAGACATCTCCTACAACTACAGCACCAGTATTGTGTTTCTGAAGCAAATCCGTTTTTTAAAAATTTTAATACCTTTTTTAGCAAAGATTTTTCCCCAAAAATATGCATTTTCTGCCATTTCCCGGTTCTGTCGGGACTCCTGACGACATTTTGAAACATTTCCTACAGCTGCAACACCTGTATTGTGCTGCCGAAGTAAATACATTTTTTTGGATTTTTGCATAAGGGTCCCCCCTTACGAAATTTTAGCGAAAAAAAGTTTTTCAAAAGTGTGCATTTTCTGCCATTTTCGGGTTCTGTCGGAACTCCTGATGACGTTTTGAGACATCTCCTACAACTACAGCACCAGTATTGTGTTTCTGAAGCAAATCCGTTTTTTAAAAATTTTAATACCTTTTTTTAGCGAAGATTTTTCCCCATAAAAATGCATTTTCTGCCATTTTCGGGTTCTGTCGGGACTCCTGACGACATTTTGAAACATATCCTACAGCTGCAGCACCTGTATTGTGCTGCTGAAGTAAATACATTTTTTTGGATTTTTGCATAAGGGTCCCCCCTTACGAAATTTTAGCGAAAAAAAGTTTTTCAAAAATATGCATTTTCTGCCATTTTCGGGTTCTGTCGGGACTCCTGATGACGTTTTGAGACATCTCCTACAACTACAGCACCAGTATTGTGTTTCTGAAGCAAATCCGTTTTTTAAAAATTTTAATACCTTTTTTAGCAAAGATTATCCCCAAAAATATGCATTTTCTGCCATTTTCGGGTTCTGTCGGGACTCCTGACGACATTTTGAAACATTTCCTACAGCTGCAGCACCTGTATTGTGCTGCCGAAGTAAATACATTTTTTTGGATTTTTGCATAAGGGTCCCCCCTTAGGAAATTTTAGCGAAAAAAAGTTTTTCAAAAATGTGCATTTTCTGCCATTTTCAGGTTCTGTCGGAACTCCTGATGACGTTTTGAGAAATCTCCTACAACTACAGCACCAGTATTGTGTTTCTGAAGCAAATCCGTTTTTTAAAAATTTTAATACCTTTTTTTAGCGAAGATTTTTCCCCCAAAAAATGCATTTTCTGCCATTTTCGGGTTCTGTCGGGACTCCTGACGACATTTTGAAACATATCCTACAGCTGCAGCACCTGTATTGTGCTGCCGAAGTAAATACATTTTTTTGGATTTTTGCATAAGGGTCCCCCCTTACGAAATTTTAGCGAAAAAAAGTTTTTCAAAAATGTGCATTTTCTGCCATTTTCGGGTTCTGTCGGAACTCCTGATGACGTTTTGAGACATCTCCTACAACTACAGCACCAGTATTGTGTTTCTGAAGCAAATCCGTTTTTTAAAAATTTTAATACCTTTTTCAGCAAAGATTTTTCCCCAAAAATATGCATTTTCTGCCATTTCCGGGTTCTGTCGGGACTCCTGACGACATTTTGAAACATTTCCTACAGCTGCAGCACCTGTATTGTGCTGCTGAAGTAAATACATTTTTTTGAATTTTTGCATAAGGGTCCCCGCTTACGAAATTTTAGCGAAAAAAGGTTTTTAAAAAATGTGCATTTTCTGCCATTCTCGGGTTCTGTCGGAACTCCTGATGACGTTTTGAGACATCTCCTACAACCACAGCACCAGTATTGTGTTTCTGAAGCAAATCCGTTTTTTAAAAATTTTAATACCTTTTTTAGCAAAGATTTTTCCCCAAAAATATGCATTTTCTGCCATTTCCCGGTTCTGTCGGAACTCCTGATGACGTTTTGAGACATCTCCTACAACTACAGCACCAGTATTGTGTTTCTGAAGCAAATCCGTTTTTTTAAAATTTTAATACCTTTTTTTAGCGAAGATTTTTCCCCAAAAAAATGCATTTTCTGCCATTTTCGGGTTCTGTCGGGACTCCTGACGACATTTTGAAACATATCCTACAGCTGCAGCACCTGTATTGTGCTGCTGAAGTAAATACATTTTTTTGGATTTTTGCATAAGGGTCCCCCCTTACGAAATTTTTGCGAAAAAAAGTTTTTCAAAAATGTGCATTTTCTGCCATTTTCGGGTTCTGTCGGAACTCCTGATGACGTTTTGAGACATCTCCTACAACTACAGCACCAGTATTGTGTTTCTGAAGCAAATCCGTTTTTTAAAAATTTTAATACCTTTTTTAGCAAAGATTTTTCCCCAAAAATATGCATTTTCTGCCATTTCCCGGTTCTGTCGGAACTCCTGATGACGTTTTGAGACATCTCCTACAACTACAGCACCAGTATTGTGTTTCTGAAGCAAATCCGTTTTTTAAAAATTTTAATACCTTTTTTTAGCGAAGATTTTTCCCCAAAAAAATGCATTTTCTGCCATTTTCGGGTTCTGTCGGGACTCCTGACGACATTTTGAAACATTTCCTACAGCTGCAGCACCTGTATTGTGCTGCTGAAGTAAATAAATTTTTTTGGATTTTTGCATAAGGGTCCCCCCTTACGAAATTTTTGCGAAAAAAAGTTTTTCAAAAATGTGCATTTTCTGCCATTTTCGGGTTCTGTCGGAACTCCTGATGACGTTTTGAGACATCTCCTACAACTACAGCACCAGTATTGTGTTTCTGAAGCAAATCCGTTTTTTAAAAATTTTAATACCTTTTTTTAGCGAAGATTTTTCCCCCAAAAAATGCATTTTCTGCCATTTTCGGGTTCTGTCGGGACTCCTGACGACATTTTGAAACATTTCCTACAGCTGCAGCACCTGTATTGTGCTGCCGAAGTAAATACATTTTTTTGGATTTTTGCATAAGGGTCCCCCCTTACGAAATTTTAGCGAAAAAAAGTTTTTCAAAAATGTGCATTTTCTGCCATTTTCGGGTTCTGTCGGAACTCCTGATGACGTTTTGAGACATCTCCTACAACTACAGCACCAGTATTGTGTTTCTGAAGCAAATCCGTTTTTTAAAAATTTTAATACCTTTTTTTAGCGAAGATTTTTCCCCAAAAAAATGCATTTTCTGCCATTTTCGGGTTCTGTCGGGACTCCTGACGACATTTAGAAACATTTCCTACAGCTGCAGCACCTGTATTGTGCTGCCGAAGTAAATACATTTTTTTGGATTTTTGCATAAGGGTCCCCCCTTACGAAATTTTAGCGAAAAAAAGTTTTTCAAAAATGTGCATTTTCTGCCATTTTCGGGTTCTGTCGGAACTCCTGATGACGTTTTGAGACATCTCCTACAACTACAGCACCAGTATTGTGTTTCTGAAGCAAATCCGTTTTTTAAAAATTTTAATACCTTTTTTTAGCGAAGATTTTTCCCCCAAAAAATGCATTTTCTGCCATTTTCGGGTTCTGTCGGGACTCCTGACGACATTTTGAAACATTTCCTACAGCTGCAGCACCTGTATTGTGCTGCCGAAGTAAATACATTTTTTTGGATTTTTGCATAAGGGTCCCCCCTTACGAAATTTTTGCGAAAAAAAGTTTTTCAAAAATGTGCATTTTCTGCCATTTTCGGTTTCTGTCGGAACTCCTGATGACGTTTTGAGACATCTCCTACAACTACAGCACCAGTAATGTGTTTCTGAAGCAAATCCGTTTTTTAAAAATTTTAATACCTTTTTTTAGCGAAGATTTTTCCCCCAAAAAATGCATTTTCTGCCATTTTCGGTTTCTGTCGGGACTCCTGACGACATTTTGAAACATATCCTACAGCTGCAACACCTGTATTGTGCTGCCGAAGTAAATACATTTTTTTGGATTTTTGCATAAGGGTCCCCCCTTACGAAATTTTAGCGAAAAAAAGTTTTTCAAAAATGTGCATTTTCTGCCATTTTCGGGTTCTGTCGGAACTCCTGATGACGTTTTGAGACATCTCCTACAACTACAGCACCAGTATTGTGTTTCTGAAGCAAATCCGTTTTTTAAAAATTTTAATACCTTTTTTTAGCGAAGATTTTTCCCCCAAAAAATGCATTTTCTGCCATTTTCGGGTTCTGTCGGGACTCCTGACGACATTTTGAAACATTTCCTACAGCTGCAGCACCTGTATTGTGCTGCCGAAGTAAATACATTTTTTTGGATTTTTGCATAAGGGTCCCCCCTTACAAAATTTTAGCGAAAAAAAGTTTTTCAAAAATGTGCTTTTTCTGCCATTTTCGGGTTCTGTCGGAACTCCTGATGACGTTTTGAGACATCTCCTACAACTACAGCACCAGTATTGTGTTTCTGAAGCAAATCCGTTTTTTAAAAATTTTAATACCTTTTTTTAGCGAAGATTTTTCCCCGAAAAAAATGCATTTTCTGCCATTTTCGGGTTCTGTCGGGACTCCTGACGACATTTTGAAACATATCCTACAGCTGCAGCACCTGTATTGTGCTGCCGAAGTAAATACATTTTTTTGGATTTTTGCATAAGGGTCCCCCCTTACGAAATTTTAGCGAAAAAAAGTTTTTCAAAAATGTGCATTTTCTGCCATTTTCGGGTTCTGTCGGAACTCCTGATGACGTTTTGAGACATATCCTACAACTACAGCACCAGTATTGTGTTTCTGAAGCAAATCCGTTTTTTAAAAATTTTAATACCTTTTTTTAGCGAAGATTTTTCCCCCAAAAAATGCATTTTCTGCCATTTTCGGGTTCTGTCGGGACTCCTGACGACATTTTGAAACATTTCCTACAGCTGCAGCACCTGTATTGTGCTGCCGAAGTAAATACATTTTTTTGGATTTTTGCATAAGGGTCCCCCCTTACGAAATTTTAGCGAAAAAAAGTTTTTCAAAAATGTGCATTTTCTGCCATTTTCGGGTTCTGTCGGAACTCCTGATGACGTTTTGAGACATCTCCTACAACTACAGCACCAGTATTGTGTTTCTCAAGCAAATCCGTTTTTTAAAAATTTTAGTACCTTTTTTTAGCGAAGATTTTTCCCCAAAAAAATGCATTTTCTGCCATTTTAGGTTTCTGTCGGGACTCCTGACGACATTTTGAAACATATCCTACAGCTGCAGCACCTGTATTGTGCTGCCGAAGTAAATACATTTTTTTGGATTTTTGCATAAGGGTCCCCCCTTACGAAATTTTAGCGAAAAAAAGTTTTTCAAAAATGTGCATTTTCTGCCATTTTCGGGTTCTGTCGGAACTCCTGATGACGTTTTGAGACATCTCCTACAACTACAGCACCAGTATTGTGTTTCTGAAGCAAATCCGTTTTTTAAAAATTTTAATACCTTTTTTTAGCGAAGATTTTTCCCCAAAAAATGCATTTTCTGCCATTTTCGGTTTCTGTCGGGACTCCTGACGACATTTTGAAACATATCCTACAGCTGCAGCACCTATATTGTGCTGCCGAAGTAAATACATTTTTTTGGATTTTTGCATAAGGGTCCCCCCTTACGAAATTTTAGCGAAAAAAAGTTTTTCAAAAATGTGCATTTTCTGCCATTTTCGGGTTCTGTCGGAACTCCTGATGACGTTTTGAGACATCTCCTACAACTACAGCACCAGTATTGTGTTTCTGAAGCAAATCCGTTTTTTAAAAATTTTAATACCTTTTTTTAGCGAAGATTTTTCCCCAAAAAAAATGCATTTTCTGCCATTTTCGGGTTCTGTCGGGACTCCTGACGACATTTTGAAACATTTCCTACAGCTGCAGCACCTGTATTGTGCTGCCGAAGTAAATACATTTTTTTTGGATTTTTGCATTAAGGTCCCCCCTTACGAAATTTTAGCGAAAAAAAGTTTTTCAAAAATGTGCATTTTCTGCCATTTTCGGGTTCTGTAGGAACTCCTGATGACGTTTTGAGACATCTCCTACAACTACAGCACCAGTGTTGTGTTTCTGAAGCAAATCCGTTTTTTAAAAATTTTAATACCTTTTTTTAGCGAAGATTTTTCCCCCAAAAAATGCATTTTCTGCCATTTTCGGGTTCTGTCGGGACTCCTGACGACATTTTGAAACATTTCCTACAGCTGCAGCACCTGTATTGTGCTGCCGAAGTAAATACATTTTTTTGGATTTTTGCATAAGGGTCCCCCCTTACGAAATTTTAGCGAAAAAAAGTTTTTCAAAAATGTGCATTTTCTGCCATTTTCGGGTTCTGTCGGAACTCCTGATGACGTTTTGAGACATCTCCTACAACTACAGCACCAGTATTGTGTTTCTGAAGCAAATCCGTTTTTTAAAAATTTTAATACCTTTTTTTAGCGAAGATTTTTCCCCCAAAAAATGCATTTTCTGCCATTTTCGGGTTCTGTCGGGACTCCTGACGACATTTTGAAACATTTCCTACAGCTGCAGCACCTGTATTGTGCTGCCGAAGTAAATACATTTTTTTGGATTTTTGCATAAGGGTCCCCCCTTACGAAATTTTTGCGAAAAAAAGTTTTTCAAAAATGTGCATTTTCTGCCATTTTCGGGTTCTGTCGGAACTCCTGATGACGTTTTGAGACATCTCCTACAACTACAGCACCAGTATTGTGTTTCTGAAGCAAATCCGTTTTTTAAAAATTTTAATACCTTTTTTTAGCGAAGATTTTTCCCCAAAAAAATGCATTTTCTGCCATTTTCGGGTTCTGTCGGGACTCCTGACGACATTTTGAAACATATCCTACAGCTGCAGCACCTGTATTGTGCTGCCGAAGTAAATACATTTTTTTGGATTTTTGCATAAGGGTCCCCCCTTACGAAATTTTTGCGAAAAAAAGTTTTTCAAAAATGTGCATTTTCTGCCATTTTCGGGTTCTGTCGGAACTCCTGATGACGTTTTGAGACATCTCCTACAACTACAGCACCAGTATTGTGTTTCTGAAGCAAATCCGTTTTTTAAAAATTTTAATACCTTTTTTTAGCGAAGATTTTTCCCCCAAAAAATGCATTTTCTGCTATTTTCGGGTTCTGTCGGGACTCCTGACGACATTTTGAAACATTTCCTACAGCTGCAGCACCTGTATTGTGCTGCCGAAGTAAATACATTTTTTTGGATTTTTGCATAAGGGTCCCCCCTTACGAAATTTTAGCGAAAAAAGTTTTTCAAAAATGTGCATTTTCTGCCATTTTCGGGTTCTGTCGGAACTCCTGATGACGTTTTGAGACATCTCCTACAACTACAGCACCAGTATTGTGTTTCTGAAGCAAATCCGTTTTTTAAAAATTTTAATACCTTTATTTAGCGAAGATTTTTCCCCAAAAAAATGCATTTTCTGCCATTTTCGGTTTCTGTCGGGACTCCTGACGACATTTTGAAACATATCCTACAGCTGCAGCACCTGTATTGTGCTGCCGAAGTAAATACATTTTTTTGGATTTTTGCATAAGGGTCCCCCCTTACGAAATTTTTGCGAAAATAAAGTTTTTCAAAAATGTGCATTTTCTGCCATTTTCGGGTTCTGTCTGAACTCCTGATGACGTTTTGAGACATCTCCTACAACTACAGCACCAGTATTGTGTTTCTGAAGCAAATCCGTTTTTTAAAAATTTTAATACCTTTTTTTAGCGAAGATTTTTCCCCCAAAAAATGCATTTTCTGCCATTTTCGGGTTCTGTCGGGACTCCTGACGACATTTTGAAACATATCCTACAGCTGCAGCACCTGTATTGTGCTGCCGAAGTAAATACATTTTTTTTGGATTTTTGCATAAGGGTCCCCCCTTACGAAATTTTAGCGAAAAAAAGTTTTTCAAAAATGTGCATTTTCTGCCATTTTCGGGTTCTGTCGGAACTCCTGATGACGTTTTGAGACATCTCCTACAACTACAGCACCAGTATTGTGTTTCTGAAGCAAATCCGTTTTTTAAAAATTTTAATACCTTTTTTTAGCGAAGATTTTTCCCCCAAAAAATGCATTTTCTGCCATTTTCGGGTTCTGTCGGGACTCCTGACGACATTTTGAAACATTTCCTACAGCTGCAGCACCTGTATTGTGCTGCCGAAGTAAATACATTTTTTTGGATTTTTGCATAAGGGTCCTCCCTTACGAAATTTTTGCGAAAAAAAGTTTTTCAAAAATGTGCATTTTCTGCCATTTTCGGGTTCTGTCGGAACTCCTGATGACGTTTTGAGACATCTCCTACAACTACAGCACCAGTATTGTGTTTCTGAAGCAAATCCGTTTTTTAAAAATTGTAATACCTTTTTTTAGCGAAGATTTTTCCCCCAAAAAATGCATTTTCTGCCATTTTCGGTTTCTGTCGGGACTCCTGACGACATTTTGAAACATATCCTACAGCTGCAGCACCTGTATTGTGCTGCCGAAGTAAATACATTTTTTTGGATTTTTGCATAAGGGTCCCCTCTTACGAAATTTTTGCGAAAAAAAGTTTTTCAAAAATGTGCATTTTCTGCCATTTTCGGGTTCTGTCGGAACTCCTGATGACGTTTTGAGACATCTCCTACAACTACAGCACCAGTATTGTGTTTCTGAAGCAAATCCGTTTTTTAAAAATTTTAATACCTTTTTTTAGCGAATATTTTTCCCCCAAAAAAATGCATTTTCTGCCATTTTCGGGTTCTGTCGGGACTCCTGACGACATTTTGAAACATTTCCTACAGCTGCAGCACCTGTATTGTGCTGCCGAAGTAAATACATTTTTTTGGATTTTTGCATAAGGGTCCCCCCTTACGAAATTTTTGCGAAAATAAAGTTTTTCAAAAATGTGCATTTTCTGCCATTTTTGGGTTCTGTCGGAACTCCTGATGACGTTTTGAGACATCTCCTACAACTACAGCACCAGTATTGTGTTTCTGAAGCAAATCCGTTTTTTAAAAATTTTAATACCTTTTTTTAGCGAAGATTTTTCCCCCAAAAAATGCATTTTCTGCCATTTTCGGGTTCTGTCGGGACTCCTGACGACATTTTGAAACATATCCTACAGCTGCAGCACCTGTATTGTGCTGCCGAAGTAAATACATTTTTTTGGATTTTTGCATAAGGGTCCCCCCTTACGAAATTTTAGCGAAAAAAAGTTTTTCAAAAATGTGCATTTTCTGCCATTTTCGGGTTCTGTCGGAACTCCTGATGACGTTTGAGACATCTCCTACAACTACAGCACCAGTATTGTGTTTCTGAAGCAAATCCGTTTTTTAAAAATTTTAATACCTTTTTTTAGCGAAGATTTTTCCCCCAAAAAATGCATTTTCTGCCATTTTCGGGTTCTGTCGGGACTCCTGACGACATTTTGAAACATTTCCTACAGCTGCAGCACCTGTATTGTGCTGCCGAAGTAAATACATTTTTTTGGATTTTTGCATAAGGGTCCCCCCTTACGAAATTTTAGCGAAAAAAAGTTTTTCAAAAATGTGCATTTTCTGCCATTTTCGGGTTCTGTCGGAACTCCTGATGACGTTTTGAGACATCTCCTACAACTACAGCACCAGTATTGTGTTTCTGAAGCAAATCCGTTTTTTAAAAATTTTAATACCTTTTTTTAGCGAAGATTTTTCCCCCAAAAAATGCATTTTCTGCCATTTTCGGGTTCTGTCGGGACTCCTGACAACATTTTGAAACATTCCTACAGCTGCAGCACCTGTATTGTGCTGCCGAAGTAAATACATTTTTTTGGATTTTTGCATAAGGGTCCCCCCTTACGAAATTTTAGCGAAAAAAAGTTTTCAAAAATGTGCATTTTCTGCCATTTTCGGGTTCTGTCGGAACTCCTGATGACGTTTTGAGACATCTCCTACAACTACAGCACCAGTATTGTGTTTCTGAAGCAAATCCGTTTTTTAAAAATTTTAATACCTTTTTTTAGCGAATTTTTCCCCCAAAAAATGCATTTTCTGCCATTTTCAGGTTCTGTCGGGACTCCTGACGACATTTTGAAACATATCCTACAGCTGCAGCACCTGTATTATTGTGCTGCCGAAGTAAATACATTTTTTTGGATTTTTGCATAAGGGTCCCCCCTTACGAAATTTTTGCGAAAAAAAGTTTTTCAAAAATGTGCATTTTCTGCCATTTTCGGGTTCTGTCGGAACTCCTGATGACGTTTTGAGACATCGCCTACAACTACAGCACCAGTATTGTGTTTCTGAAGCAAATCCGTTTTTAAAAAATTTTAATACCTTTGTTTAGCGAAGATTTTTCCCCCAAAAATGCATTTTCTGCCATTTTTCGGGTTCTGTCGGGACTCCTGACGACATTTTGAAACATATCCTACAGCTGCAGCACCTGTATTGTGCTGCCGAAGTAAATACATTTTTTTGGATTTTTGCATAAGGGTCCCCCCTTACGAAATTTTTGCGAAAAAAAGTTTTTCAAAAATGTGCATTTTCTGCCATTTTCGGGTTCTGTCGGAACTCCTGATGACGTTTTGAGACATCTCCTACAACTACAGCACCAGTATTGTGTTTCTGAAGCAAATCCGTTTTTTAAAAATTTTAATACCTTTTTTTAGCGAAGATTTTTCCCCCAAAAAATGCATTTTCTGCCATTTTCGGTTTCTGTCGGGACTCCTGACGACATTTTGAAACATATCCTACAGCTGCAGCACCTGTATTGTGCTGCCGAAGTAAATACATTTTTTTGGATTTTTGCATAAGGGTCCCCCCTACGAAATTTTAGCGAAAAAAAGTTTTTCAAAAATGTGCATTTTCTGCCATTTTCGGGTTCTGTCGGAACTCCTGATGACGTTTTGAGACATCTCCTACAACTACAGCACCAGTATTGTGTTTCTGAAGCAAATCCGTTTTTTAAAAATTTTAATACCTTTTTTTAGCGAAGATTTTTCCCCCAAAAAATGCATTTTCCGCCATTTTCGGTTTCTGTCGGGACTCCTGACGACATTTTGAAACATATCCTACAGCTGCAGCACCTGTATTGTGCTGCCGAAGTAAATACATTTTTTTGGATTTTTGCATAAGGGTCCCCCCTTACGAAATTTTAGCGAAAAAAAGTTTTTCAAAAATGTGCATTTTCTGCCATTTTCGGGTTCTGTCGGAACTCCTGATGACGTTTTGAGACATCTCCTACAACTACAGCACCAGTATTGTGTTTCTGAAGCAAATCCGTTTTTTAAAAATTTTAATACCTTTTTTTAGCGAAGATTTTTCCGCCAAAAAATGCATTTTCTGCCATTTTCGGGTTCTGTCGGGACTCCTGACAACATTTTGAAACATTTCCTACAGCTGCAGCACCTGTATTGTGCTGCCGAAGTAAATACATTTTTTTGGATTTTTGCATAAGGGTCCCCCCTTACGAAATTTTTGCGAAAATAAAGTTTTTCAAAAATGTGCATTTTCTGCCATTTTTGGGTTCTGTCGGAACTCCTGATGACGTTTTGAGACATCTCCTACAACTACAGCACCAGTATTGTGTTTCTGAAGCAAATCCGTTTTTTAAAAATTTTAATACCTTTTTTTAGCGAATTTTTCCCCCAAAAAATGCATTTTCTGCCATTTTCGGGTTCTGTCGGGACTCCTGACGACATTTTGAAACATATCCTACAGCTGCAGCACCTGTATTGTGCTGCCGAAGTAAATACATTTTTTTGGATTTTTGCATAAGGGTCCCCCCTTACGAAATTTTAGCGAAAAAAAGTTTTTCAAAAATGTGCATTTTCTGCCATTTTCGGGTTCTGTCGGAACTCCTGATGACGTTTTGAGACATCTCCTACAACTACAGCACCAGTATTGTGTTTCTGAAGCAAATCCGTTTTTTAAAAATTTTAATACCTTTTTTTAGCGAAGATTTTTCCCCCAAAAAATGCATTTTCTGCCATTTTCGGGTTCTGTCGGGACTCCTGACGACATTTTGAAACATTTCCTACAGCTGCAGCACCTGTATTGTGCTGCCGAAGTAAATACATTTTTTTGGATTTTTGCATAAGGGTCCCCCCTTACGAAATTTTAGCGAAAAAAAGTTTTTCAAAAATGTGCATTTTCTGCCATTTTCGGGTTCTGTCGGAACTCCTGATGACGTTTTGAGACATCTCCTACAACTACAGCACCAGTATTGTGTTTCTGAAGCAAATCCGTTTTTTAAAAATTTTAATACCTTTTTTTAGCGAAGATTTTTCCCCCAAAAAATGCATTTTCTGCCATTTTCGGTTTCTGTCGGGACTCCTGACGACATTTTGAAACATATCCTACAGCTGCAGCACCTGTATTGTGCTGCCGAAGTAAATACATTTTTTGGATTTTTGCATAAGGGTCCCCCCTTACGAAATTTTAGCGAAAAAAGTTTTTCAAAAATGTGCATTTTCTGCCATTTTCGGGTTCTGTCGGAACTCCTGATGACGTTTTGAGACATCTCCTACAACTACAGCACCAGTATTGTGTTTCTGAAGCAAATCTGTTTTTTAAAAATTTTAATACCTTTTTTTAGCGAAGATTTTTCCCCCAAAAAATGCATTTTCTGCCATTTTCGGGTTCTGTCGGGACTCCTGACGACATTTTGAAACATTTCCTACAGCTGCAGCACCTGTATTGTGCTGCCGAAGTAAATACATTTTTTTGGATTTTTGCATAAGGGTCCCCCCTTACGAAATTTTAGCGAAAAAAAGTTTTTCAAAAATGTGCATTTTCTGCCATTTTCGGGTTCTGTCGGAACTCCTGATGACGTTTTGAGACATCTCCTACAACTACAGCACCAGTATTGTGTTTCTGAAGCAAATCCGTTTTTTAAAAATTTTAATACCTTTTTTTAGCGAAGATTTTTCCCCCAAAAAATGCATTTTCTGCCATTTTCGGGTTCTGTCGGGACTCCTGACGACATTTTGAAACATATCCTACAGCTGCAGCACCTGTATTGTGCTGCCGAAGTAAATACATTTTTTTGGATTTTTGCATAAGGGTCCCCCCTTACGAAATTTTTGCGAAAAAAAGTTTTTCAAAAATGTGCATTTTCTGCCATTTTCGGGTTCTGTCGGAACTCCTGATGACGTTTTGAGACATCTCCTACAACTACAGCACCAGTATTGTGTTTCTGAAGCAAATCCGTTTTTTAAAAATTTTAATACCTTTTTTTAGCGAAGATTTTTCCCCCAAAAAATGCATTTTCTGCCATTTTCGGGTTCTGTCGGGACTCCTGACGACATTTTGAAACATTTCCTACAGCTGCAGCACCTGTATTGTGCTGCCGAAGTAAATACATTTTTTTGGATTTTTGCATAAGGGTACCCCCTTACGAAATTTTAGCGAAAAAAAGTTTTTCAAAAATGTGCATTTTCTGCCATTTTCGGGTTCTGTCGGAACTCCTGATGACGTTTTGAAACATTTCCTACAGCTGCAGCACCTGTATTGTGCTGCCGAAGTAAATACATTTTTTTGGATTTTTGCATAAGGGTCCCCCCTTACGAAATTTTTGCGAAAAAAAGTTTTTCAAAAATGTGCATTTTCTGCCATTTTCGGGTTCTATCGGAACTCCTGATGACGTTTTGAGACATCTCCTACAACTACAGCACCAGTATTGTGTTTCTGAAGCAAATCCGTTTTTTAAAAATTTTAATACCTTTTTTTAGCGAAGATTTTTCCCCCAAAAAATGCATTTTCTGCCATTTTCGGTTTCTGTCGGGACTCCTGACGACATTTTGAAACATATCCTACAGCTGCAGCACCTGTATTGTGCTGCCGAAGTAAATACATTTTTTTGGATTTTTGCATAAGGGTCCCCCCTTACGAAATTTTAGCGAAAAAAAGTTTTTCAAAAATGTGCATTTTCTGCCATTTTCGGGTTCTGTCGGAACTCCTGATGACGTTTTGAGACATCTCCTACAACTACAGCACCAGTATTGTGTTTCTGAAGCAAATCCGTTTTTTAAAAATTTTAATACCTTTTTTTAGCGAAGATTTTTCCCCCAAAAAATGCATTTTCTGCCATTTTCGGGTTCTGTCGGGACTCCTGACGACATTTTGAAACATTTCCTACAGCTGCAGCACCTGTATTGTGCTGCCGAAGTAAATACATTTTTTTGGATTTTTGCATAAGGGTCCCCCCTTACGAAATTTTAGCGAAAAAAAGTTTTTCAAAAATGTGCATTTTCTGCCATTTTCGGGTTCTGTCGGAACTCCTGATGACGTTTTGAAACATTTCCTACAGCTGCAGCACCTGTATTGTACTGCCGAAGTAAATACATTTTTTTGGATTTTTGCATAAGGGTCCCCCCTTACGAAATTTTTGCGAAAAAAAGTTTTTCAAAAATGTGCATTTTCTGCCATTTTCGGGTTCTGTCGGAACTCCTGATGACGTTTTGAGACATCTCCTACAACTACAGCACCAGTATTGTGTTTCTGAAGCAAATACGTTTTTTAAAAATTTTAATACCTTTTTTTAGCGAAGATTTTTCCCCCAAAAAATGCATTTTCTGCCATTTTCG
The DNA here is from genome assembly GCF_033978795.1 of Nerophis ophidion. NCBI lineage: Eukaryota > Metazoa > Chordata > Actinopteri > Syngnathiformes > Syngnathidae > Nerophis > Nerophis ophidion. The sequence goes on along the minus strand of NC_084628.1, from coordinate 1,168,601 downwards.
GGTTCTGTCGGGACTCCTGACGACATTTTGAAACATATCCTACAGCTGCAGCACCTGTATTGTGCTGCCGAAGTAAATACATTTTTTTGGATTTTTGCATAAGGGTCCCCCCTTACGAAATTTTAGCGAAAAAAAGTTTTTCAAAAATGTGCATTTTCTGCCATTTTCGGGTTCTGTCGGAACTCCTGATGACGTTTTGAGACATCTCCTACAACTACAGCACCAGTATTGTGTTTCTGAAGCAAATCCGTTTTTAAAAAATTTTAATACCTTTGTTTAGCGAAGATTTTTCCCCCAAAAAATGCATTTTCTGCCATTTTCGGGTTCTGTCGGGACTCCTGACGACATTTTGAAACATTTCCTACAGCTGCAGCACCTGTATTGTGCTGCCGAAGTAAATACATTTTTTTGGATTTTTGCATAAGGGTCCCCCCTTACGAAATTTTAGCGAAAAAAAGTTTTTCAAAAATGTGCATTTTCTGCCATTTTCGGGTTCTGTCGGAACTCCTGATGACGTTTTGAGACATCTCCTACAACTACAGCACCAGTATTGTGTTTCTGAAGCAAATCCGTTTTTTAAAAATTTTAATACCTTTTTTTAGCGAAGATTTTTCCCCCAAAAAATGCATTTTCTGCCATTTTCGGTTTCTGTCGGGACTCCTGACGACATTTTGAAACATATCCTACAGCTGCAGCACCTGTATTGTGCTGCCGAAGTAAATACATTTTTTTGGATTTTTGCATAAGGGTCCCCCCTTACGAAATTTTTGCGAAAAAAAGTTTTTCAAAAATGTGCATTTTCTGCCATTTTCGGGTTTTGTCGGAACTCCTGATGACGTTTTGAGACATCTCCTACAACTACAGCACCAGTATTGTGTTTCTGAAGCAAATCCGTTTTTTAAAAATTTTAATACCTTTTTTTAGCGAAGATTTTTCCCCCAAAAAATGCATTTTCTGCCATTTTCGGGTTCTGTCGGGACTCCGGACGACATTTTGAAACATTTCCTACAGCTGCACCACCTGTATTGTGCTGCCGAAGTAAATACATGTTTTTGGATTTTTGCATAAGGGTCCCCCCTTACGAAATTTTTGCGAAAAAAAGTTTTTCAAAAATGTGCATTTTCTGCCATTTTCGGGTTCTGTCGGAACTCCTGATGACGTTTTGAGACATCTCCTACAACTACAGCACCAGTATTGTGTTTCTGAAGCAAATCCGTTTTTTAAAAATTTTAATACCTTTTTTTAGCGAAGATTTTTCCCCCAAAAAATGCATTTTCCGCCATTTTCGGTTTCTGTCGGGACTCCTGACGACATTTTGAAACATATCCTACAGCTGCAGCACCTGTATTGTGCTGCCGAAGTAAATACATTTTTTTGGATTTTTGCATAAGGGTCCCCCCTTACGAAATTTTTGCGAAAAAAAGTTTTTCAAAAATGTGCATTTTCTGCCATTTTCGGGTTCTGTCGGAACTCCTGATGACGTTTTGAGACATCTCCTACAACTACAGCACCAGTATTGTGTTTCTGAAGCAAATCCGTTTTTTAAAAATTTTAATACCTTTTTTTAGCGAAGATTTTTCCGCCAAAAAATGCATTTTCTGCCATTTTCGGGTTCTGTCGGGACTCCTGACGACATTTTGAAACATATCCTACAGCTGCAGCACCTGTATTGTGCTGCCGAAGTAAATACATTTTTTTGGATTTTTGCATAAGGGTCCTCCCCCCTTACGAAATTTTAGCGAAAAAAAGTTTTTGTAAAATGTGCATTTTCTGCCATTTTCGGGTTCTGTCGGAACTCCTGATGACGTTTTGAGGCATCTCCTACAACTACAGCACCAGTATTGTGTTTCTGAAGCAAATCCGTTTTTTAAAAATTTTAATACCTTTTTTTAGCGAAGATTTTTCCCCCAAAAAATGCATTTTCTGCCATTTTCGGGTTCTGTCGGGACTCCTGACGACATTTTGAAACATTTCCTACAGCTGCAGCACCTGTATTGTGCTGCCGAAGTAAATACATTTTTTTGGATTTTTGCATAAGGGTCCCCCCTTACGAAATTTTTGCGAAAATAAAGTTTTCAAAAATGTGCATTTTCTGCCATTTTTGGGTTCTGTCGGAACTCCTGATGACGTTTTGAGACATCTCCTACAACTACAGCACCAGTATTGTGTTTCTGAAGCAAATCCGTTTTTTAAAAATTTTAATACCTTTTTTTAGCGAAGTATTTTCCCCCAAAAAATGCATTTTCTGCCATTTTCGGGTTCTGTCGGGACTCCTGACGACATTTTGAAACATATCCTACAGCTGCAGCACCTGTATTGTGCTGCCGAAGTAAATACATTTTTTTGGATTTTTGCATAAGGGTCCCCCCTTACGAAATTTTAGCGAAAAAAAGTTTTTCAAAAATGTGCATTTTCTGCCATTTTCGGGTTCTGTCGGAACTCCTGATGACGTTTTGAGACATCTCCTACAACTACAGCACCAGTATTGTGTTTCTGAAGCAAATCCGTTTTTTAAAAATTTTAATACCTTTTTTTAGCGAAGATTTTTCCCCCAAAAAATGCATTTTCTGCCATTTTCGGTTTCTGTCGGGACTCCTGACGACATTTTGAAACATTTCCTACAGCTGCAGCACCTGTATTGTGCTGCCGAAGTAAATACATTTTTTTGGATTTTTGCATAAGGGTCCCCCCTTACGAAATTTTAGCGAAAAAAAGTTTTTCAAAAATGTGCATTTTCTGCCATTTTCGGGTTCTGTCGGAACTCCTGATGACGTTTTGAGACATCTCCTACAACTACAGCACCAGTATTGTGTTTCTGAAGCAAATCTGTTTTTTAAAAATTTTAATACCTTTTTTTAGCGAAGATTTTTCCCCCAAAAAATGCATTTTCTGCCATTTTCGGGTTCTGTCGGGACTCCTGACGACATTTTGAAACATTTCCTACAGCTGCAGCACCTGTATTGTGCTGCCGAAGTAAATACATTTTTTTGGATTTTTGCATAAGGGTCCCCCCTTACGAAATTTTAGCGAAAAAAAGTTTTTCAAAAATGTGCATTTTCTGCCATTTTCGGGTTCTGTCGGAACTCCTGATGACGTTTTGAGACATCTCCTACAACTACAGCACCAGTATTGTGTTTCTGAAGCAAATCCGTTTTTTAAAAATTTTAATACCTTTTTTTAGCGAAGATTTTTCCCCCAAAAAATGCATTTTCTGCCATTTTCGGGTTCTGTCGGGACTCCTGACGACATTTTGAAACATATCCTACAGCTGCAGCACCTGTATTGTGCTGCCGAAGTAAATACATTTTTTTGGATTTTTGCATAAGGGTCCCCCCTTACGAAATTTTTGCGAAAAAAAGTTTTCAAAAATGTGCATTTTCTGCCATTTTCGGGTTCTGTCGGAACTCCTGATGACGTTTTGAGACATCTCCTACAACTACAGCACCAGTATTGTGTTTCTGAAGCAAATCCGTTTTTTAAAAATTTTAATACCTTTTTTTAGCGAAGATTTTTCCCCAAAAAATGCATTTTCTGCCATTTTCGGGTTCTGTCGGGACTCCTGACGACATTTTGAAACATTTCCTACAGCTGCAGCACCTGTATTGTGCTGCCGAAGTAAATACATTTTTTTGGATTTTTGCATAAGGGTACCCCCTTACGAAATTTTAGCGAAAAAAAGTTTTTCAAAAATGTGCATTTTCTGCCATTTTCGGGTTCTGTCGGAACTCCTGATGACGTTTTGAAACATTTCCTACAGCTGCAGCACCTGTATTGTGCTGCCGAAGTAAATACATTTTTTTGGATTTTTGCATAAGGGTCCCCCCTTACGAAATTTTTGCGAAAAAAAGTTTTTCAAAAATGTGCATTTTCTGCCATTTTCGGGTTCTATCGGAACTCCTGATGACGTTTTGAGACATCTCCTACAACTACAGCACCAGTATTGTGTTTCTGAAGCAAATCCGTTTTTAAAAATTTTAATACCTTTTTTTAGCGAAGATTTTTCCCCCAAAAAATGCATTTTCTGCCATTTTCGGTTTCTGTCGGGACTCCTGACGACATTTTGAAACATATCCTACAGCTGCAGCACCTGTATTGTGCTGCCGAAGTAAATACATTTTTTTGGATTTTTGCATAAGGGTCCCCCCTTACGAAATTTTAGCGAAAAAAAGTTTTTCAAAAATGTGCATTTTCTGCCATTTTCGGGTTCTGTCGGAACTCCTGATGACGTTTTGAGACATCTCCTACAACTACAGCACCAGTATTGTGTTTCTGAAGCAAATCCGTTTTTTAAAAATTTTAATACCTTTTTTTAGCGAAGATTTTTCCCCCAAAAAATGCATTTTCTGCCATTTTCGGGTTCTGTCGGGACTCCTGACGACATTTTGAAACATTTCCTACAGCTGCAGCACCTGTATTGTGCTGCCGAAGTAAATACATTTTTTTGGATTTTTGCATAAGGGTCCCCCCTTACGAAATTTTAGCGAAAAAAAGTTTTTCAAAAATGTGCATTTTCTGCCATTTTCGGGTTCTGTCGGAACTCCTGATGACGTTTTGAAACATTTCCTACAGCTGCAGCACCTGTATTGTACTGCCGAAGTAAATACATTTTTTTGGATTTTTGCATAAGGGTCCCCCCTTACGAAATTTTTGCGAAAAAAAGTTTTTCAAAAATGTGCATTTTCTGCCATTTTCGGGTTCTGTCGGAACTCCTGATGACGTTTTGAGACATCTCCTACAACTACAGCACCAGTATTGTGTTTCTGAAGCAAATACGTTTTTTAAAAATTTTAATACCTTTTTTTAGCGAAGATTTTTCCCCAAAAAATGCATTTTCTGCCATTTTCGGGTTCTGTCGGGACTCCTGACGACATTTTGAAACATATCCTACAGCTGCAGCACCTGTATTGTGCTGCCGAAGTAAATACATTTTTTTGGATTTTTGCATAAGGGTCCCCCCTTACGAAATTTTAGCGAAAAAAAGTTTTTCAAAAATGTGCATTTTCTGCCATTTTCGGGTTCTGTCGGAACTCCTGATGACGTTTTGAGACATCTCCTACAACTACAGCACCAGTATTGTGTTTCTGAAGCAAATCCGTTTTTTAAAAATTTTAATACCTTTTTTTAGCGAAGATTTTTCCCCCAAAAAATGCATTTTCTGCCATTTTCGGGTTCTGTCGGGACTCCTGACGACATTTTGAAACATTTCCTACAGCTGCAGCACCTGTATTGTGCTGCCGAAGTAAATACATTTTTTTGGATTTTTGCATAAGGGTCCCCCCTTACGAAATTTTAGCGAAAAAAAGTTTTTCAAAAATGTGCATTTTCTGCCATTTTCGGGTTCTGTCGGAACTCCTGATGACGTTTTGAGACATCTCCTACAACTACAGCACCAGTATTGTGTTTCTGAAGCAAATCCGTTTTTTAAAAATTTTAATACCTTTTTTTAGCGAAGATTTTTCCCCCAAAAAATGCATTTTCTGCCATTTTCGGTTTCTGTCGGGACTCCTGACGACATTTTGAAACATATCCTACAGCTGCAGCACCTGTATTGTGCTGCCGAAGTAAATACATTTTTTTGGATTTTTGCATAAGGGTCCCCCCTTACGAAATTTTTGCGAAAAAAAGTTTTTCAAAAATGTGCATTTTCTGCCATTTTCGGGTTTTGTCGGAACTCCTGATGACGTTTTGAGACATCTCCTACAACTACAGCACCAGTATTGTGTTTCTGAAGCAAATCCGTTTTTTAAAAATTTTAATACCTTTTTTTAGCGAATATTTTTCCCCCAAAAAATGCATTTTCTGCCATTTTCGGTTTCTGTCGGGACTCCTGACGACATTTTGAAACATATCCTACAGCTGCAGCACCTGTATTGTGCTGCCGAAGTAAATACATTTTTTTGGATTTTTGCATAAGGGTCCCCCCTTACGAAATTTTAGCGAAAAAAAGTTTTTCAAAAATGTGCATTTTCTGCCATTTTCGGGTTCTGTCGGAACTCCTGATGACGTTTTGAGACATCTCCTACAACTACAGCACCAGTATTGTGTTTCTGAAGCAAATCCGTTTTTTAAAAATTTTAATACCTTTTTTTAGCGAAGATTTTTCCCCCAAAAAATGCATTTTCTGCCATTTTCGGGTTCTGTCGGGACTCCGGACGACATTTTGAAACATTTCCTACAGCTGCACCACCTGTATTGTGCTGCCGAAGTAAATACATGTTTTTGGATTTTTGCATAAGGGTCCCCCCTTACGAAATTTTTGCGAAAAAAAGTTTTTCAAAAATGTGCATTTTCTGCCATTTTCGGGTTCTGTCGGAACTCCTGATGACGTTTTGAGACATCTCCTACAACTACAGCACCAGTATTGTGTTTCTGAAGCAAATCCGTTTTTTAAAAATTTTAATACCTTTTTTTAGCGAAGATTTTTCCCCCAAAAAATGCATTTTCTGCCATTTTCGGTTTCTGTCGGGACTCCTGACGACATTTTGAAACATATCCTACAGCTGCAGCACCTGTATTGTGCTGCCGAAGTAAATACATTTTTTTGGATTTTTGCATAAGGGTCCCCCCTTACGAAATTTTTGCGAAAAAAAGTTTTTCAAAAATGTGCATTTTCTGCCATTTTCGGGTTCTGTCGGAACTCCTGATGACGTTTTGAGACATCTCCTACAACTACAGCACCAGTATTGTGTTTCTGAAGCAAATCCGTTTTTTAAAAATTTTAATACCTTTTTTTAGCGAAGATTTTTCCCCCAAAAAATGCATTTTCTGCCATTTTCGGTTTCTGTCGGGACTCCTGACGACATTTTGAAACATATCCTACAGCTGCAGCACCTGTATTGTGCTGCCGAAGTAAATACATTTTTTTGGATTTTTGCATAAGGGTCCCTCCCCCCTTACGAAATTTTAGCGAAAAAAAGTTTTTGTAAAATGTGCATTTTCTGCCATTTTCGGGTTCTGTCGGAACTCCTGATGACGTTTTGAGGCATCTCCTACAACTACAGCACCAGTATTGTGTTTCTGAAGCAAATCCGTTTTTTAAAAATTTTAATACCTTTTTTTAGCGAAGATTTTTCCCCCAAAAAATGCATTTTCTGCCATTTTCGGGTTCTGTCGGGACTCCTGACGACATTTTGAAACATTTCCTACAGCTGCAGCACCTGTATTGTGCTGCCGAAGTAAATACATTTTTTTGGATTTTTGCATAAGGGTCCCCCCTTACGAAATTTTTGCGAAAATAAAGTTTTTCAAAAATGTGCATTTTCTGCCATTTTTGGGTTCTGTCGGAACTCCTGATGACGTTTTGAGACATCTCCTACAACTACAGCACCAGTATTGTGTTTCTGAAGCAAATCCGTTTTTTAAAATTTTAATACCTTTTTTTAGCGAAGTATTTTCCCCCAAAAAATGCATTTTCTGCCATTTTCGGGTTCTGTCGGGACTCCTGACGACATTTTGAAACATATCCTACAGCTGCAGCACCTGTATTGTGCTGCCGAAGTAAATACATTTTTTTGGATTTTTGCATAAGGGTCCCCCCTTACGAAATTTTTGCGAAAAAAAGTTTTTCAAAAATGTGCATTTTCTGCCATTTTCGGGTTCTGTCGGAACTCCTGATGACGTTTTGAGACATCTCCTACAACTACAGCACCAGTATTGTGTTTCTGAAGCAAATCCGTTTTTTAAAAATTTTAATACCTTTTTTTAGCGAAGATTTTTCCCCCAAAAAATGCATTTTCTGCCATTTTCGGGTTCTGTCGGGACTCCTGACGACATTTTGAAACATTTCCTACAGCTGCAGCACCTGTATTGTGCTGCCGAAGTAAATACATTTTTTTGGATTTTTGCATAAGGGTCCTCCCTTACGAAATTTTAGCGAAAAAAAGTTTTTCAAAAATGTGCATTTTCTGCCATTTTCGGGTTCTGTCGGAACTCCTGATGACGTTTTGAGACATCTCCTACAACTACAGCACCAGTATTGTGTTTCTGAAGCAAATCCGTTTTTTAAAAATTTTAATACCTTTTTTTAGCGAAGATTTTTCCCCCAAAAAATGCATTTTCTGCCATTTTCGGGTTCTGTCGGGACTCCTGACGACATTTTGAAACATTTCCTACAGCTGCAGCACCTGTATTGTGCTGCCGAAGTAAATACATTTTTTTGGATTTTTGCATAAGGGTCCCCCCTTACGAAATTTTTGCGAAAATAAAGTTTTTCAAAAATGTGCATTTTCTGCCATTTTTGGGTTCTGTCGGAACTCCTGATGACGTTTTGAGACATCTCCTACAACTACAGCACCAGTATTGTGTTTCTGAAGCAAATCCGTTTTTTAAAAATTTTAATACCTTTTTTTAGCGAAGATTTTTCCCCCAAAAAATGCATTTTCTGCCATTTTTCGGGTTCTGTCGGGACTCCTGACGACATTTTGAAACATATCCTACAGCTGCAGCACCTGTATTGTGCTGCCGAAGTAAATACATTTTTTTGGATTTTTGCATAAGGGTCCCCCCTTACGAAATTTTAGCGAAAAAAAGTTTTTCAAAAATGTGCATTTTCTGCCATTTTCGGGTTCTGTCGGAACTCCTGATGACGTTTTGAGACATCTCCTACAACTACAGCACCAGTATTGTGTTTCTGAAGCAAATCCGTTTTTTAAAAATTTTAATACCTTTTTTTAGCGAAGATTTTTCCCCCAAAAAATGCATTTTCTGCCATTTTCGGGTTCTGTCGGGACTCCTGACGACATTTTGAAACATTTCCTACAGCTGCAGCACCTGTATTGTGCTGCCGAAGTAAATACATTTTTTTGGATTTTTGCATAAGGGTCCCCCCTTAAGAAATTTTAGCGAAAAAAAGTTTTTCAAAAATGTGCATTTTCTGCCATTTTCGGGTTCTGTCGGAACTCCTGATGACGTTTTGAGACATCTCCTACAACTACAGCACCAGTATTGTGTTTCTGAAGCAAATCCGTTTTTTAAAAATTTTAATACCTTTTTTTAGCGAAGATTTTTCCCCCAAAAAATGCATTTTCTGCCATTTTCGGGTTCTGTCGGGACTCCTGATGACGTTTTGAGACATCTCCTACAACTACAGCACCAGTATTGTGTTTCTGAAGCAAATCCGTTTTTTAAAAATTTTAATACCTTTTTTTAGCGAAGATTTTTCCCCAAAAAAATGCATTTTCTGCCATTTTCGGGTTCTGTCGGGACTCCTGACGACATTTTGAAACATATCCTACAGCTGCAGCACCTGTATTGTGCTGCTGAAGTAAATACATTTTTTTGGATTTTTGCATAAGGGTCCCCCTTAAGAAATTTTAGCGAAAAAAAGTTTTTCAAAAATATGCATTTTCTGCCATTTTCGGGTTCTGTCGGGACTCCTGATGACGTTTTGAGACATCTCCTACAACTACAGCACCAGTATTTTGTTTCTGAAGCAAATCCGTTTTTTAAAAATTTTAATACCTTTTTTTAGCGAAGATTTTTCCCCAAAAAAATGCATTTTCTGCCATTTTCGGGTTCTGTCGGGACTCCTGACGACATTTTGAAACATTTCCTACAGCTGCAGCACCTGTATTGTGCTGCCGAAGTAAATACATTTTTTTGGATTTTTGCATAAGGGTCCCCCCTTACGAAATTTTAGCGAAAAAAAGTTTTTAAAAAATGTGCATTTTCTGCCATTCTCGGGTTCTGTCGGAACTCCTGATGACGTTTTGAGACATCTCCTACAACTACAGCACCAGTATTGTGTTTCTGAAGCAAATCCGTTTTTTAAAAATTTTAATACCTTTTTTAGCAAAGATTTTTCCCCAAAAATATGCATTTTCTGCCATTTCCCGGTTCTGTCGGGACTCCTGACGACATTTTGAAACATATCCTACAGCTGCAGCACCTGTATTGTGCTGCTGAAGTAAATACATTTTTTTGGATCCTTGCATAAGGGTCCCCCCTTACGAAATTTTAGCGAAAAAAAGTTTTTCAAAAATATGCATTTTCTGCCATTTTCGGGTTCTGTCGGGACTCCTGATGACGTTTTGAGACATCTCCTACAACTACAGCACCAGTATTGTGTTTCTGAAGCAAATCCGTTTTTTAAAAATTTTAATACCTTTTTTAGCAAAGATTTTCCCCAAAAATATGCATTTTCTGTCATTTTCGGGTTCTGTCGGGACTCCTGACGACATTTTGAAACATTTCCTACAGCTGCAGCACCTGTATTGTGCTGCCGAAGTAAATACATTTTTTTGGATTTTTGCATAAGGGTCCCCCCTTACGAAATTTTAGCGAAAAAAAGTTTTTCAAAAATGTGCATTTTCTGCCATTTTCGGGTTCTGTCGGAACTCCTGATGACGTTTTGAGACATCTCCTACAACTACAGCACCAGTATTGTGTTTCTGAAGCAAATCCGTTTTTTAAAAATTTTAATACCTTTTTTTAGCGAAGATTTTTCCCCCAAAAAATACATTTTCTGCCATTTTCGGGTTCTGTCGGGACTCCGGACAACATTTTGAAACATATCCTACAGCTGCAACACCTGTATTGTGCTGCTGAAGTAAATACATTTTTTTGGATTTTTGCATAAGGGTCCCCCCTACGAAATTTTAGCGAAAAAAAGTTTTTCAAAAATATGCATTTTCTGCCATTTTCGGGTTCTGTCGGGACTCCTGATGACGTTTTGAGACATCTCCTACAACTACAGCACCAGTATTGTGTTTCTGAAGCAAATCCGTTTTTTAAAAATTTTAATACCTTTTTCAGCAAAGATTTTTCCCCAAAAATATGCATTTTCTGCCATTTCCGGGTTCTGTCGGGACTCCTGACGACATTTTGAAACATATCCTACAGCTGCAGCACCTGTATTGTGCTGCCGAAGTAAATACATTTTTTTGGATTTTTGCATAAGGGTCCCCCCTTACGAAATTTTAGCGAAAAAAAAGTTTTTCAAAAATGTGCATTTTCTGCCATTCTCGGGTTCTGTCGGAACTCCTGATGACGTTTTGAGACATCTCCTACAACTACAGCACCAGTATTGTGTTTCTGAAGCAAATCCGTTTTTTAAAAATTTTAATACCTTTTTTTAGCGAAGATTTTTCCCCCAAAAAATGCATTTTCTGCCATTTTCGGGTTCTGTCGGGACTCCTGACGACATTTTGAAACATATCCTACAGCTGCAGCACCTGTATTGTGCTGCTGAAGTAAATACATTTTTTTGGATTTTTGCATAAGGGTCCCCCCTTACGAAATTTTTGCGAAAAAAAGTTTTTCAAAAATATGCATTTTCTGCCATTTTCGGGTTCTGTCGGGACTCCTGATGACGTTTTGAGACATCTCCTACAACTACAGCACCAGTATTGTGTTTCTGAAGCAAATCCGTTTTTTAAAAATTTTAATACCTTTTTTTAGCGAAGATTTTTCCCCCAAAAAATGCATTTTCTGCCATTTTCGGGTTCTGTCGGGACTCCTGACGACATTTTGAAACATTTCCTGCAGCTGCAGCACCTGTATTGTGCTGCCGAAGTAAATACATTTTTTTGGATTTTTGCATAAGGGTCCCCCCTTACGAAATTTTAGCGAAAAAAAGTTTTTCCAAAATGTGCATTTTCTGCCATTCTCGGGTTCTGTCGGAACTCCTGATGACGTTTTGAGACATCTCCTACAACTACAGCACCAGTATTGTGTTTCTGAAGCAAATCCGTTTTTTAAAAATTTTAATACCTTTTTTTAGCGAAGATTTTTCCCCAAAAAAATGCATTTTCTGCCATTTTCGGGTTCTGTCGGGACTCCTGACGACATTTTGAAACATATCCTACAGCTGCAGCACCTGTATTGTGCTGCTGAAGTAAATACATTTTTTTGGATTTTTGCATAAGGGTCCCCCCTTACGAAATTTTAGCGAAAAAAAGTTTTTCAAAAATATGCATTTTCTGCCATTTTCGGGTTCTGTCGGGACTCCTGATGACGTTTTGAGACATCTCCTACAACTACAGCACCAGTATTGTGTTTCTGAAGCAAATCCGTTTTTTAAAAATTTTAATACCTTTTTTTAGCGAAGATTTTTCCCCCAAAAAATGCATTTTCTGCCATTTTCGGGTTCTGTCGGGACTCCTGACGACATTTTGAAACATTTCCTACAGCTGCAGCACCTGTATTGTGCTGCCGAAGTAAATACATTTTTTTGGATTTTTGCATAAGGGTCCCCCCTACGAAATTTTAGCGAAAAAAAGTTTTTCAAAAATGTGCATTTTCTGCCATTTTCGGGTTCTGTCGGGACTCTTGATGACGTTTTGAGACATCTCCTACAACCACAGCACCAGTATTGTGTTTCTGAAGCAAATCCGTTTTTTAAAAATTTTAATACCTTTTTTAGCAAAGATTTTCCCCAAAAATATGCATTTTCTGCCATTTTCGGGTTCTGTCGGGACTCCTGATGACGTTTTGAGACATTTCCTCCAACTACAGCACCAGTATTGTGTTTCTGAAGCAAATCCGTTTTTTAAAAATTTTAATACCTTTTTTTAGCGAAGATTTTTCCCCCAAAAAATGCATTTTCTGCCATTTTCGGGTTCTGTCGGGACTCCGGACGACATTTTGAAACATATCCTACAGCTGCAGCACCTGTATTGTGCTGCTGAAGTAAATACATTTTTTTGGATTTTTGCATAAGGGTCCCCCCTTACGAAATTTTAGCGAAAAAAAGTTTTTCAAAAATATGCATTTTCTGCCATTTTCGGGTTCTGTCGGGACTCCTGATGACGTTTTGAGACATCTCCTACAACCACAGCACCAGTATTGTGTTTCTGAAGCAAATCCGTTTTTTAAAAATTTTAATACCTTTTTTAGCAAAGATTTTCCCCAAAAATATGCATTTTCTGCCATTTTCGGGTTCTGTCGGGACTCCTGACGCCATTTTGAAACATTTCCTACAGCTGCAGCACCTGTATTGTGCTGCCGAAGTAAATACATTTTTTTGGATTTTTGCCTAAGGGTCCCCCCTTACGAAATTTTAGCGAAAAAAAGTTTTTCAAAAATGTGCATTTTCTGCCATTTTCGGGTTCTGTCGGAACTCCTGATGACGTTTTGAGACATCTCCTACAACTACAGCACCAGTATTGTGTTTCTGAAGCAAATCCGTTTTTTAAAAATTTTAATACCTTTTTTTAGCGAAGATTTTTCCCCCCAAAAATGCATTTTCTGCCATTTTCGGGTTCTGTCGGGACTCCTGACGACATTTTGAAACATTTCCTACAGCTGCAGCACCTGTATTGTGCTGCCGAAGTAAATACATTTTTTTGGATTTTTGCATAAGGGTCCCCCCTTACGAAATTTTAGCGAAAAAAAGTTTTTCAAAAATGTGCATTTTCTGCCATTTTTGGGTTCTGTCTGAACTCCTGATGACGTTTTGAGACATCTCCTACAACTACAGCACCAGTATTGTGTTTCTGAAGCAAATCCGTTTTTTAAAAATTTTAATACCTTTTTTAGCGAAGATTTTCCCCAAAAATATGCATTTTCTGTCATTTTCGGGTTCTGTCGGGACTCCTGACGCCATTTTGAAACATTTCCTACAGCTGCAGCACCTGTATTGTGCTGCCGAAGTAAATACATTTTTTTGGATTTTTGCATAAGGGTCCCCCCTTACGAAATTTTAGCGAAAAAAAGTTTTTCAAAAATGTGCATTTTCTGCCATTTTCGGGTTCTGTCGGAACTCCTGATGACGTTTTGAGACATCTCCTACAACTACAGCACCAGTATTGTGTTTCTGAAGCAAATCCGTTTTTTAAAAATTTTAATACCTTTTTTTAGCGAAGATTTTTCCCCCAAAAAATGCATTATCTGCCCTTTTCGGGTTCTGTCGGGACTCCGGACAACATTTTGAAACATATCCTACAGCTGCAACACCTGTATTGTGCTGCTGAAGTAAACACATTTTTTTGGATTTTTGCATAAGGGTCCCCCCTTACGAAATTTTAGCGAAAAAAAGTTTTTCAAAAATATGCATTTTCTGCCATTTTCGGGTTCTGTCGGGACTCCTGATGACGTTTTGAGACATCTCCTACAACTACAGCACCAGTATTGTGTTTCTGAAGCAAATCCGTTTTTTAAAAATGTTAATACCTTTTTCAGCAAAGATTTTTCCCGAAAAATATGCATTTTCTGCCATTTCCGGGTTCTGTCGGGACTCCTGACGACATTTTGAAACATATCCTACAGCTGCAGCACCTGTATTGTGCTGCCGAAGTAAATACATTTTTTTGGATTTTTGCATAAGGGTCCCCCCTTACGAAATTTTAGCGAAAAAAAGTTTTTCAAAAATGTGTATTTTCTGCCATTCTCGGGTTCTGTCGGAACTCCTGATGACGTTTTGAGACATCTCCTACAACTACAGCACCAGTATTGTGTTTCTGAAGCAAATCCGTTTTTTAAAAATTTTAATACCTTTTTTAGCAAAGATTTTCCCCAAAAATATGCATTTTCTGCCATTTTCGGGTTCTGTCGGGACTCCTGACGCCATTTTGAAACATTTCCTACAGCTGCAGCACCTGTATTGTGCTGCCGAAGTAAATACATTTTTTTGGATTTTTGCCTAAGGGTCCCCCCTTACGAAATTTTAGCGAAAAAAAGTTTTTCAAAAATGTGCATTTTCTGCCATTTTCGGGTTCTGTCGGAACTCCTGATGACGTTTTGAGACATCTCCTACAACTACAGCACCAGTATTGTGTTTCTGAAGCAAATCCGTTTTTTAAAAATTTTAATACCTTTTTTTAGCGAAGATTTTTCCCCCAAAAAATGCATTTTCTGCCATTTTCGGGTTCTGTCGGGACTCTTGACGACATTTTGAAACATTTCCTACAGCTGCAGCACCTGTATTGTGCTGCCGAAGTAAATACATTTTTTTGGATTTTTGCATAAGGGTCCCCCCTTACGAAATTTTAGCGAAAAAAAGTTTTTCAAAAATGTGCATTTTCTGCCATTTTTGGGTTCTGTCTGAACTCCTGATGACGTTTTGAGACATCTCCTACAACTACAGCACCAGTATTGTGTTTCTGAAGCAAATCCGTTTTTTAAAAATTTTAATACCTTTTTTTAGCGAAGATTTTTCCCCCAAAAAATGCATTTTCTGCCCTTTTCGGGTTCTGTCGGGACTCCGGACAACATTTTGAAACATATCCTACAGCTGCAACATCTGTATTGTGCTGCTGAAGTAAATACATTTTTTTGGATTTTTGCATAAGGGTCCCCCCTTACGAAATTTTAGCGAAAAAAAGTTTTTCAAAAATATGCATTTTCTGCCATTTTCGGGTTCTGTCGGGACTCCTGATGACGTTTTGAGACATCTCCTACAACTACAGCACCAGTATTGTGTTTCTGAAGCAAATCCGTTTTTTAAAAATGTTAATACCTTTTTCAGCAAAGATTTTTCCCCAAAAATATGCATTTTCTGCCATTTCCGGGTTCTGTCGGGACTCCTGACGACATTTTGAAACATATCCTACAGCTGCAGCACCTGTATTGTGCTGCCGAAGTAAATACATTTTTTTGGATTTTTGCATAAGGGTCCCCCCTTACGAAATTTTAGCGAAAAAAAGTTTTTCAAAAATGTGCATTTTCTGCCATTCTCGGGTTCTGTCGGAACTCCTGATGACGTTTTGAGACATCTCCTACAACTACAGCACCAGTATTGTGTTTCTGAAGCAAATCCGTTTTTTAAAAATTTTAATACCTTTTTTAGCAAAGATTTTTCCCCAAAAATATGCCTTTTCTGCCATTTCCCGGTTCTGTCGGGACTCCTGACGACATTTTGAAACATTTCCTACAGCTGCAACACCTGTATTGTGCTGCCGAAGTAAATACATTTTTTTGGATTTTTGCATAAGGGTCCCCCCTTACGAAATTTTAGCGAAAAAAAGTTTTTCAAAAGTGTGCATTTTCTGCCATTTTCGGGTTCTGTCGGAACTCCTGATGACGTTTTGAGACATCTCCTACAACTACAGCACCAGTATTGTGTTTCTGAAGCAAAGCCGTTTTTAAAAAATTTTAATACCTTTTTTTAGCGAAGATTTTTCCCCCAAAAAATGCATTTTCTGCCATTTTCGGGTTCTGTCGGGACTCCTGACGACATTTTGAAACATTTCCTACAGCTGCAGCACCTGTATTGTGCTGCCGAAGTAAATACATTTTTTTGGATTTTTGCATAAGGGTCCCCCCTTACGAAATTTTTGCGAAAAAAAGTTTTTCAAAAATGTGCATTTTCTGCCATTTTCGGGTTCTGTCGGAACTCCTGATGACGTTTTGGGACATCTCCTACAACTACAGCACCAGTATTGTGTTTCTGAAGCAAATCCGTTTTTTAAAAATTTTAATACCTTTTTTTAGCGAAGATTTTTCCCCCAAAAAATGCATTTTCTGCCATTTTCGGGTTCTGTCGGGACTCCTGACGACATTTTGAAACATATCCTACAGCTGCAGCACCTGTATTGTGCTGCCGAAGTAAATACATTTTTTTGGATTTTTGCATAAGGGTCCCCCTTACGAAATTTTAGCGAAAAAAAGTTTTTCAAAAATGTGCATTTTCTGCCATTTTCGGGTTCTGTCGGAACTCCTGATGACGTTTTGAGACATCTCCTACAACTACAGCACCAGTATTGTGTTTCTGAAGCAAATCCGTTTTTAAAAATTTTAATACCTTTTTTTAGCGAAGATTTTTCCCCCAAAAAATGCATTTTCTGCCATTTTCGGGTTCTGTCGGGACTCCTGACGACATTTTGAAACATTTCCTACAGCTGCAGCACCTGTATTGTGCTGCCGAAGTAAATACATTTTTTTGGATTTTTGCATAAGGGTCCCCCCTTACGAAATTTTAGCGAAAAAAAGTTTTTCAAAAATGTGCATTTTCTGCCATTTTCGGGTTCTGTCGGAACTCCTGATGACGTTTTGAGACATCTCCTACAACTACAGCACCAGTATTGTGTTTCTGAAGCAAATCCGTTTTTTAAAAATTTTAATACCTTTTTTTAGCGAAGATTTTTCCCCCAAAAAATGCATTTTCTGCCATTTTCGGGTTCTGTCGGGACTCCTGACGACATTTTGAAACATTTCCTACAGCTGCAGCACCTGTATTGTGCTGCCGAAGTAAATACATTTTTTTGGATTTTTGCATAAGGGTCCTCCCCCCTTACGAAATTTTAGCGAAAAAAAGTTTTTCAAAAATGTGCATTTTCTGCCATTTTCGGGTTCTGTCGGAACTCCTGATGACGTTTTGAGACATCTCCTACAACTACAGCACCAGTATTGTGTTTCTGAAGCAAATCCGTTTTTAAAAAATTTTAATACCTTTTTTTAGCGAAGATTTTTCCCCCCAAAAATGCATTTTCTGCCATTTTCGGGTTCTGTCGGGACTCCTGACGACATTTTGAAACATATCCTACAGCTGCAGCACCTGTATTGTGCTGCTGAAGTAAATACATTTTTTTGGATTTTTGCATAAGGGTCCCCCCTTACGAAATTTTAGCAAAAAAAAGTTTTTAAAAAATATGCATTTTCTGCCATTTTCGGGTTCTGTCGGGACTCCTGATGACGTTTTGAGACATCTCCTACAACTACAGCACCAGTATTTTGTTTCTGAAGCAAATCCGTTTTTTAAAAATTTTAATACCTTTTTTTAGCGAAGATTTTTCCCCAAGAAAATGCATTTTCTTTCATTTTCGGGTTCTGTCGGGACTCCTGACGACATTTTGAAACATATCCTACAGCTGCAGCACCTGTATTGTGCTGCTGAAGTAAATACATTTTTTTGGATTTTTGCATAAGGGTCCCCCCTTACGAAATTTTAGCGAAAAAAAGTTTTTCAAAAATATGCATTTTCTGCCATTTTCGGGTTCTGTCGGGACTCCTGGTGACGTTTTGAGACATTTCCTACAGCTGCAACACCTGTATTGTGCTACCGAAGTAAATACATTTTTTTGGATTTTTGCATAAGGGTCCCCCCTTACGAAATTTTAGCGAAAAAAAGTTTTTCAAAAGTGTGCATTTTCTGCCATTTTCGGGTTCTGTCGGAACTCCTGATGACGTTTTGAGACATCTCCTACAACTACAGCACCAGTATTGTGTTTCTGAAGCAAATCCGTTT
Organism: Nerophis ophidion; assembly: GCF_033978795.1. Classification (NCBI taxonomy): domain Eukaryota; kingdom Metazoa; phylum Chordata; class Actinopteri; order Syngnathiformes; family Syngnathidae; genus Nerophis; species Nerophis ophidion. Next base: position 1,150,480 of record NC_084628.1, on the reverse strand, counting down.
TTTAAAAATTTTAATACCTTTTTTTAGCGAAGATTTTTCCCCCCAAAAATGCATTTTCTGCCATTTTCGGGTTCTGTCGGGACTCCTGACGACATTTTGAAACATTTCCTACAGCTGCAGCACCTGTATTGTGCTGCCGAAGTAAATACATTTTTTTGGATTTTTGCATAAGGGTCCCCCCTTACGAAATTTTAGCGAAAAAAAGTTTTTCAAAAATGTGCATTTTCTGCCATTTTTGGGTTCTGTCTGAACTCCTGATGACGTTTTGAGACATCTCCTACAACTACAGCACCAGTATTGTGTTTCTGAAGCAAATCCGTTTATTAAAAATTTTAATACCTTTTTTAGCAAAGATTTTTCCCCAAAAATATGCATTTTCTGCCATTTCCGGGTTCTGTCGGGACTCCTGACGACATTTTGAAACATTTCCTACAGCTGCAGCACCTGTATTGTGCTGCCGAAGTAAATACATTTTTTTGGATTTTTGCAAAAGGGTCCCCCCTTACGAAATTTTAGCGAAAAAAAGTTTTTCAAAAATATGCATTTTCTGCCATTTTCGGGTTCTGTCGGGACTCCTGATGACGTTTTGAGACATCTCCTATAACTACAGCACCAGTATTGTGTTTCTGAAGCAAATCCGTTTCTTAAAAATTTTAATACCTTTTTTAGCAAAGATTTTCCCCAAAAATATGCATTTTCTGCCATTTTCGGGTTCTGTCGGGACTCCTGACGACATTTTGAAACATTTCCTACAGCTGCAGCACCTGTATTGTGCTGCCGAAGTAAATACATTTTTTTGGATTTTTGCATAAGGGTCCCCCCTTACGAAATTTTAGCGAAAAAAAGTTTTTCAAAAATGTGCATTTTCTGCCATTTTCGGGTTCTGTCGGGACTCCTGATGACGTTTTGAGACATCTCCTACAACTACAGCACCAGTATTGTGTTTCTGAAGCAAATCCGTTTCTTAAAAATTTTAATACCTTTTTTAGCAAAGATTTTCCCCCAAAAATATGCATTTTCTGCCATTTTCGGGTTCTGTCGGGACTCCTGACGACATTTTGAAACATTTCCTACAGCTGCAGCACCTGTATTGTGATGCCGAAGTAAATACATTTTTTTGGATTTTTGCATAAGGGTCCCCCCTTACGAAATTTTAGCGAAAAAAAGTTTTTCAAAAATATGCATTTTCTGCCATTTTCGGGTTCTGTCGGGACTCCTGATGACGTTTTGAGACATCTCCTACAACCACAGCACCAGTATTGTGTTTCTGAAGCAAATCCGTTTTTTAAAAATTTTAATACCTTTTTTAGCAAAGATTTTCCCCAAAAATATGCATTTTCTGCCATTTTCGGGTTCTGTCGGGACTCCTGATGACGTTTTGAGACATTTCCTCCAACTACAGCACCAGTATTGTGTTTCTGAAGCAAATCCGTTTTTTAAAAATTTTAATACCTTTTTTTAGCGAAGATTTTTCCCCCAAAAAATGCATTTTCTGCCATTTTCGGGTTCTGTCGGGACTCCGGACGACATTTTGAAACATATCCTACAGCTGCAGCACCTGTATTGTGCTGCTGAAGTAAATACATTTTTTTGGATTTTTGCATAAGGGTCCCCCCTTACGAAATTTTAGCGAAAAAAAGTTTTTCAAAAATATGCATTTTCTGCCATTTTCGGGTTCTGTCGGGACTCCTGATGACGTTTTGAGACATCTCCTACAACCACAGCACCAGTATTGTGTTTCTGAAGCAAATCCGTTTTTTAAAAATTTTAATACCTTTTTTAGCAAAGATTTTCCCCAAAAATATGCATTTTCTGCCATTTTCGGGTTCTGTCGGGACTCCTGACGCCATTTTGAAACATTTCCTACAGCTGCAGCACCTGTATTGTGCTGCCGAAGTAAATACATTTTTTTGGATTTTTGCCTAAGGGTCCCCCCTTACGAAATTTTAGCGAAAAAAAGTTTTTCAAAAATGTGCATTTTCTGCCATTTTCGGGTTCTGTCGGAACTCCTGATGACGTTTTGAGACATCTCCTACAACTACAGCACCAGTATTGTGTTTCTGAAGCAAATCCGTTTTTTAAAAATTTTAATACCTTTTTTTAGCGAAGATTTTTCCCCCCAAAAATGCATTTTCTGCCATTTTCGGGTTCTGTCGGGACTCCTGACGACATTTTGAAACATTTCCTACAGCTGCAGCACCTGTATTGTGCTGCCGAAGTAAATACATTTTTTTGGATTTTTGCATAAGGGTCCCCCCTTACGAAATTTTAGCGAAAAAAAGTTTTTCAAAAATGTGCATTTTCTGCCATTTTTGGGTTCTGTCTGAACTCCTGATGACGTTTTGAGACATCTCCTACAACTACAGCACCAGTATTGTGTTTCTGAAGCAAATCCGTTTTTTAAAAATTTTAATACCTTTTTTAGCGAAGATTTTCCCCAAAAATATGCATTTTCTGTCATTTTCGGGTTCTGTCGGGACTCCTGACGCCATTTTGAAACATTTCCTACAGCTGCAGCACCTGTATTGTGCTGCCGAAGTAAATACATTTTTTTGGATTTTTGCATAAGGGTCCCCCCTTACGAAATTTTAGCGAAAAAAAGTTTTTCAAAAATGTGCATTTTCTGCCATTTTCGGGTTCTGTCGGAACTCCTGATGACGTTTTGAGACATCTCCTACAACTACAGCACCAGTATTGTGTTTCTGAAGCAAATCCGTTTTTTAAAAATTTTAATACCTTTTTTTAGCGAAGATTTTTCCCCCAAAAAATGCATTATCTGCCCTTTTCGGGTTCTGTCGGGACTCCGGACAACATTTTGAAACATATCCTACAGCTGCAACACCTGTATTGTGCTGCTGAAGTAAACACATTTTTTTGGATTTTTGCATAAGGGTCCCCCCTTACGAAATTTTAGCGAAAAAAAGTTTTTCAAAAATATGCATTTTCTGCCATTTTCGGGTTCTGTCGGGACTCCTGATGACGTTTTGAGACATCTCCTACAACTACAGCACCAGTATTGTGTTTCTGAAGCAAATCCGTTTTTTAAAAATGTTAATACCTTTTTCAGCAAAGATTTTTCCCGAAAAATATGCATTTTCTGCCATTTCCGGGTTCTGTCGGGACTCCTGACGACATTTTGAAACATATCCTACAGCTGCAGCACCTGTATTGTGCTGCCGAAGTAAATACATTTTTTTGGATTTTTGCATAAGGGTCCCCCCTTACGAAATTTTAGCGAAAAAAAGTTTTTCAAAAATGTGTATTTTCTGCCATTCTCGGGTTCTGTCGGAACTCCTGATGACGTTTTGAGACATCTCCTACAACTACAGCACCAGTATTGTGTTTCTGAAGCAAATCCGTTTTTTAAAAATTTTAATACCTTTTTTAGCAAAGATTTTCCCCAAAAATATGCATTTTCTGCCATTTTCGGGTTCTGTCGGGACTCCTGACGCCATTTTGAAACATTTCCTACAGCTGCAGCACCTGTATTGTGCTGCCGAAGTAAATACATTTTTTTGGATTTTTGCCTAAGGGTCCCCCCTTACGAAATTTTAGCGAAAAAAAGTTTTTCAAAAATGTGCATTTTCTGCCATTTTCGGGTTCTGTCGGAACTCCTGATGACGTTTTGAGACATCTCCTACAACTACAGCACCAGTATTGTGTTTCTGAAGCAAATCCGTTTTTTAAAAATTTTAATACCTTTTTTTAGCGAAGATTTTTCCCCCAAAAAATGCATTTTCTGCCATTTTCGGGTTCTGTCGGGACTCTTGACGACATTTTGAAACATTTCCTACAGCTGCAGCACCTGTATTGTGCTGCCGAAGTAAATACATTTTTTTGGATTTTTGCATAAGGGTCCCCCCTTACGAAATTTTAGCGAAAAAAAGTTTTTCAAAAATGTGCATTTTCTGCCATTTTTGGGTTCTGTCTGAACTCCTGATGACGTTTTGAGACATCTCCTACAACTACAGCACCAGTATTTTGTTTCTGAAGCAAATCCGTTTTTTAAAAATTTTAATACCTTTTTTTAGCGAAGATTTTTCCCCCCAAAAATGCATTTTCTGCCATTTTCGGGTTCTGTCGGGACTCCTGACGACATTTTGAAACATTTCCTACAGCTGCAGCACCTGTATTGTGCTGCCGAAGTAAATACATTTTTTGGGATTTTTGCATAAGGGTCGCCCCTTACGAAATTTTAGCGAAAAAAAGTTTTTCAAAAATGTGCATTTTCTGCCATTTTCGGGTTCTGTCGGAACTCCTGATGACGTTTTGAGACATCTCCTACAACTACAGCACCAGTATTGTGTTTCTGAAGCAAATCCGTTTTTTAAAAATTTTAATACCTTTTTTAGCGAAGATTTTCCCCAAAAATATGCATTTTCTGTCATTTTCGGGTTCTGTCGGGACTCCTGACGCCATTTTGAAACATTTCCTACAGCTGCAGCACCTGTATTGTGCTGCCGAAGTAAATACATTTTTTTGGATTTTTGCATAAGGGTCCCCCCTTACGAAATTTTAGCGAAAAAAAGTTTTTCAAAAATGTGCATTTTCTGCCATTTTCGGGTTCTGTCGGAACTCCTGATGACGTTTTGAGACATCTCCTACAACTACAGCACCAGTATTGTGTTTCTGAAGCAAATCCGTTTTTTAAAAATTTTAATACCTTTTTTTAGCGAAGATTTTTCCCCCAAAAAATGCATTTTCTGCCCTTTTCGGGTTCTGTCGGGACTCCGGACAACATTTTGAAACATATCCTACAGCTGCAACATCTGTATTGTGCTGCTGAAGTAAATACATTTTTTTGGATTTTTGCATAAGGGTCCCCCCTTACGAAATTTTAGCGAAAAAAAGTTTTTCAAAAATATGCATTTTCTGCCATTTTCGGGTTCTGTCGGGACTCCTGATGACGTTTTGAGACATCTCCTACAACTACAGCACCAGTATTGTGTTTCTGAAGCAAATCCGTTTTTTAAAAATGTTAATACCTTTTTCAGCAAAGATTTTTCCCCAAAAATATGCATTTTCTGCCATTTCCGGGTTCTGTCGGGACTCCTGACGACATTTTGAAACATATCCTACAGCTGCAGCACCTGTATTGTGCTGCCGAAGTAAATACATTTTTTTGGATTTTTGCATAAGGGTCCCCCCTTACGAAATTTTAGCGAAAAAAAGTTTTTCAAAAATGTGCATTTTCTGCCATTCTCGGGTTCTGTCGGAACTCCTGATGACGTTTTGAGACATCTCCTACAACTACAGCACCAGTATTGTGTTTCTGAAGCAAATCCGTTTTTTAAAAATTTTAATACCTTTTTTAGCAAAGATTTTTCCCCAAAAATATGCCTTTTCTGCCATTTCCCGGTTCTGTCGGGACTCCTGACGACATTTTGAAACATTTCCTACAGCTGCAACACCTGTATTGTGCTGCCGAAGTAAATACATTTTTTTGGATTTTTGCATAAGGGTCCCCCCTTACGAAATTTTAGCGAAAAAAAGTTTTTCAAAAGTGTGCATTTTCTGCCATTTTCGGGTTCTGTCGGAACTCCTGATGACGTTTTGAGACATCTCCTACAACTACAGCACCAGTATTGTGTTTCTGAAGCAAAGCCGTTTTTAAAAAATTTTAATACCTTTTTTTAGCGAAGATTTTTCCCCCAAAAAATGCATTTTCTGCCATTTTCGGGTTCTGTCGGGACTCCTGACGACATTTTGAAACATTTCCTACAGCTGCAGCACCTGTATTGTGCTGCTGAAGTAAATACATTTTTTTGGATTTTTGCATAAGGGTCCCCCCTTACGAAATTTTTGCGAAAAAAAGTTTTTCAAAAATGTGCATTTTCTGCCATTTTCGGGTTCTGTCGGAACTCCTGATGACGTTTTGGGACATCTCCTACAACTACAGCACCAGTATTGTGTTTCTGAAGCAAATCCGTTTTTTAAAAATTTTAATACCTTTTTTTAGCGAAGATTTTTCCCCCAAAAAATGCATTTTCTGCCATTTTCGGGTTCTGTCGGGACTCCTGACGACATTTTGAAACATATCCTACAGCTGCAGCACCTGTATTGTGCTGCCGAAGTAAATACATTTTTTTGGATTTTTGCATAAGGGTCCCCCCTTACGAAATTTTAGCGAAAAAAAGTTTTTCAAAAATGTGCATTTTCTGCCATTTTCGGGTTCTGTCGGAACTCCTGATGACGTTTTGAGACATCTCCTACAACTACAGCACCAGTATTGTGTTTCTGAAGCAAATCCGTTTTTTAAAAATTTTAATACCTTTTTTTAGCGAAGATTTTTCCCCCAAAAAATGCATTTTCTGCCATTTTCGGGTTCTGTCGGGACTCCTGACGACATTTTGAAACATTTCCTACAGCTGCAGCACCTGTATTGTGCTGCCGAAGTAAATACATTTTTTTGGATTTTTGCATAAGGGTCCCCCCTTACGAAATTTTAGCGAAAAAAAGTTTTTCAAAAATGTGCATTTTCTGCCATTTTCGGGTTCTGTCGGAACTCCTGATGACGTTTTGAGACATCTCCTACAACTACAGCACCAGTATTGTGTTTCTGAAGCAAATCCGTTTTTTAAAAATTTTAATACCTTTTTTTAGCGAAGATTTTTCCCCCAAAAAATGCATTTTCTGCCATTTTCGGGTTCTGTCGGGACTCCTGACGACATTTTGAAACATTTCCTACAGCTGCAGCACCTGTATTGTGCTGCCGAAGTAAATACATTTTTTTGGATTTTTGCATAAGGGTCCTCCCCCCTTACGAAATTTTAGCGAAAAAAAGTTTTTCAAAAATGTGCATTTTCTGCCATTTTCGGGTTCTGTCGGAACTCCTGATGACGTTTTGAGACATCTCCTACAACTACAGCACCAGTATTGTGTTTCTGAAGCAAATCCGTTTTTAAAAAATTTTAATACCTTTTTTTAGCGAAGATTTTTCCCCCCAAAAATGCATTTTCTGCCATTTTCGGGTTCTGTCGGGACTCCTGACGACATTTTGAAACATATCCTACAGCTGCAGCACCTGTATTGTGCTGCTGAAGTAAATACATTTTTTTGGATTTTTGCATAAGGGTCCCCCCTTACGAAATTTTAGCAAAAAAAAGTTTTTAAAAAATATGCATTTTCTGCCATTTTCGGGTTCTGTCGGGACTCCTGATGACGTTTTGAGACATCTCCTACAACTACAGCACCAGTATTTTGTTTCTGAAGCAAATCCGTTTTTTAAAAATTTTAATACCTTTTTTTAGCGAAGATTTTTCCCCAAGAAAATGCATTTTCTTTCATTTTCGGGTTCTGTCGGGACTCCTGACGACATTTTGAAACATATCCTACAGCTGCAGCACCTGTATTGTGCTGCTGAAGTAAATACATTTTTTTGGATTTTTGCATAAGGGTCCCCCCTTACGAAATTTTAGCGAAAAAAAGTTTTTCAAAAATATGCATTTTCTGCCATTTTCGGGTTCTGTCGGGACTCCTGGTGACGTTTTGAGACATTTCCTACAGCTGCAACACCTGTATTGTGCTACCGAAGTAAATACATTTTTTTGGATTTTTGCATAAGGGTCCCCCCTTACGAAATTTTAGCGAAAAAAAGTTTTTCAAAAGTGTGCATTTTCTGCCATTTTCGGGTTCTGTCGGAACTCCTGATGACGTTTTGAGACATCTCCTACAACTACAGCACCAGTATTGTGTTTCTGAAGCAAATCCGTTTTTTAAAAATTTTAATACCTTTTTTTAGCGAAGATTTTTCCCCCCAAAAATGCATTTTCTGCCATTTTCGGGTTCTGTCGGGACTCCTGACGACATTTTGAAACATATCCTACAGCTGCAGCACCTGTATTGTGCTGCTGAAGTAAATACATTTTTTGGGATTTTTGCATAAGGGTCCCCCCTTGCGAAATTTTAGCGAAAAAAAGTTTTTCAAAAATATGCATTTTCTGCCATTTTCGGGTTCTGTCGGGACTCCTGATGACGTTTTGAGACATCTCCTACAACTACAGCACCAGTATTGTGTTTCTGAAGCAAATCCGTTTTTTAAAAATTTTAATACCTTTTTTAGCAAAGATTTTCCCCAAAAATATGCATTTTCTGCCATTTTCGGGTTCTGTCGGGACTCCTGACGACATTTTGAAACATTTCCTACAGCTGCAGCACCTGTATTGTGCTGCCGAAGTAAATACATTTTTTTGGATTTTTGCATAAGGGTCCCCCCTTACGAAATTTTAGCGAAAAAAAGTTTTTCAAAAATGTGCATTTTCTGCCATTTTTGGGTTCTGTCTGAACTCCTGATGACGTTTTGAGACATCTCCTACAACTACAGCACCAGTATTGTGTTTCTGAAGCAAATCCGTTTATTAAAAATTTTAATACCTTTTTTAGCAAAGATTTTTCCCCAAAAATATGCATTTTCTGCCATTTCCGGGTTCTGTCGGGACTCCTGACGACATTTTGAAACATTTCCTACAGCTGCAGCACCTGTATTGTGCTGCCGAAGTAAATACATTTTTTTGGATTTTTGCAAAAGGGTCCCCCCTTACGAAATTTTAGCGAAAAAAAGTTTTTCAAAAATATGCATTTTCTGCCATTTTCGGGTTCTGTCGGGACTCCTGATGACGTTTTGAGACATCTCCTATAACTACAGCACCAGTATTGTGTTTCTGAAGCAAATCCGTTTCTTAAAAATTTTAATACCTTTTTTAGCAAAGATTTTCCCCAAAAATATGCATTTTCTGCCATTTTCGGGTTCTGTCGGGACTCCTGACGACATTTTGAAACATTTCCTACAGCTGCAGCACCTGTATTGTGCTGCCGAAGTAAATACATTTTTTTGGATTTTTGCATAAGGGTCCCCCCTTACGAAATTTTAGCGAAAAAAAGTTTTTCAAAAATGTGCATTTTCTGCCATTTTCGGGTTCTGTCGGAACTCCTGATGACGTTTTGAGACATCTCCTACAACTACAGCACCAGTATTGTGTTTCTGAAGCAAATCTATTTTTTAACAATTTTAATACCTTTTTTTAGCGAAGATTTTTCCCCAAAAAAATGCATTTTCTTCCATTCTCGGGTTCTGTCGGGACTCCGGACGACATTTTGAAACATATCCTACAGCTGCAGCACCTGTATTGTGCTGCTGAAGTAAATACATTTTTTTGGATTTTTGCATAAGGGTCCCCCCTTACGAAATTTTAGCGAAAAAAAGTTTTTCAAAAATATGCATTTTCTGCCATTTTCGGGTTCTGTCGGGACTCCTGATGACGTTTTGAGACATCTCCTACAACCACAGCACCAGTATTGTGTTTCTGAAGCAAATCCGTTTTTTAAAAATTTTAATACCTTTTTTAGCAAAGATTTTCCCCAAAAATATGCATTTTCTGCCATTTTCGGGTTCTGTCGGGACTCCTGACGCCATTTTGAAACATTTCCTACAGCTGCAGCACCTGTATTGTGCTGCCGAAGTAAATACATTTTTTTGGATTTTTGCATAAGGGTCCCCCCTTACGAAATTTTAGCGAAAAAAAGTTTTTCAAAAATGTGCATTTTCTGCCATTTTCGGGTTCTGTCGGAACTCCTGATGACGTTTTGAGACATCTCCTACAACTACAGCACCAGTATTGTGTTTCTCAAGCAAATCCGTTTATTAAAAATTTTAATACCTTTTTTAGCAAAGATTTTTCCCCCAAAATATGCATTTTCTGCCATTTCCGGGTTCTGTCGGGACTCCTGACGACATTTTGAAACATTTCCTACAGCTGCAACACCTGTATTGTGCTGCCGAAGTAAATACATTTTTTTGGATTTTTGCATAAGGGTCCCCCCTTACGAAATTTTAGCGAAAAAAAGTTTTTCAAAAATGTGCATTTTCTGCCATTTTCGGGTTCTGTCGGAACTCCTGATGACGTTTTGAGACATCTCCTACAACTACAGCACCAGTATTGTGTTTCTGAAGCAAATCCGTTTTTTAAAAATTTTAATACCTTTTTTTAGCGAAGATTTTTCCCCCCAAAAATGCATTTTCTGCCATTTTCGGGTTCTGTCGGGACTCCTGACGACATTTTGAAACATATCCTACAGCTGCAGCACCTGTATTGTTCTGCTGAAGTAAATAAATTTTTTTGGATTTTTGCATAAGGGTCCCCCCTTACGAAATTTTAGCGAAAAAAAGTTTTTCAAAAATATGCATTTTCTGCCATTTTCGGGTTCTGTCGGGACTCCTGATGACGTTTTGAGACATCTCCTACAACTACAGCACCAGTATTTTGTTTCTGAAGCAAATCCGTTTTTTAAAAATTTTAATACCTTTTTTTAGCGAAGATTTTTCCCCAAGAAAATACATTTTCTGCCATTTTCGGGTTCTGTCGGGACTCCTGACGACATTTTGAAACATATCCTACAGCTGCAGCACCTGTATTGTGCTGCTGAAGTAAATACATTTTTTTGGATTTTTGCATAAGGGTCCCCCCTTACGAAATTTTAGCGAAAAAAAGTTTTTCAAAAATATGCATTTTCTGCCATTTTCGTGTTCTGTCGGGACTCCTGACGACATTTTGAAACATATCCTACAGCTGCAGCACCTGTATTGTGCTGCTGAAGTAAATACATTTTTTTGGATTTTTGCATAAGGGTCCCCCCTTACGAAATTTTAGCGAAAAAAAGTTTTTCAAAAATATGCATTTTCTGCCATTTTCGGGTTCTGTCGGGACTCCTGATGACGTTTTGAGACATCTCCTACAACTACAGCACCAGTATTGTGTTTCTGAAGCAAATCCGTTTTTAAAAAATTTTGATACCTTTTTTAGCAAAGATTTTCCCCAAAAATATGCATTTTCTGCCATTTTCGGGTTCTGTCGGGACTCCTGACGACATTTTGAAACATTTCCTACAGCTGCAGCACCTGTATTGTGCTGCCGAAGTAAATACATTTTTTTGGATTTTTGCATAAGGGTCCCCCCTTACGAAATTTTAGCGAAAAAAAGTTTTTCAAAAATGTGCATTTTCTGCCATTTTCGGGTTCTGTCGGAACTCCTGATGACGTTTTGAGACATTTCCTACAACTACAGCACCAGTATTGTGTTTCTGAAGCAAATCCGTTTTTTAAAAATTTTAATACCTTTTTTTAGCGAAGATTTTCCCCCCAAAAAATGCATTTTCTGCCATTTTCGGGTTCTGTCGGGACTCCTGACGACATTTTGAAACATTTCCTACAGCTGCAGCACCTGTATTGTGCTGCTGAAGTAAATACATTTTTTTGGATTTTTGCATAAGGGTCCCCCCTTACGAAATTTTAGCGAAAAAAAGTTTTTCAAAAATGTGCATTTTCTGCCATTTTCGGGTTCTGTCGGAACTCCTGATGACGTTTTGAGACATCTCCTACAACTACAGCACCAGTATTGTGTTTCTGAAGCAAATACGTTTTTTAAAAATTTTAATACCTTTTTCAGCAAAGATTTTTCCCCAAAAATATGCATTTTCTGCCATTTCCGGGTTCTGTCGGGACTCCTGACGACATTTTGAAACATTTCCTACAGCTGCAGCACCTGTATTGTGCTGCCGAAGTAAATACATTTTTTTGGATTTTTGCATAAGGGTCCCCGCTTACGAAATTTTAGCGAAAAAAAGTTTTTAAAAAATGTGCATTTTCTGCCATTCTCGGGTTCTGTCGGAAGTCCTGATGACGTTTTGAGACATCTCCTACAACTACAGCACCAGTATTGTGTTTCTGAAGCAAATCCGTTTTTTAAAAATTGTAATACCTTTTTTAGCAAAGATTTTCCCCAAAAATATGCATTTTCTGCCATTTTCGGGTTCTGTCGGGACTCCTGACGACATTTTGAAACATTTCCTACAGCTGCAGCACCTGTATTGTGCTGCCGAAGTAAATACATTTTTTTGGATTTTTGCATAAGGGTCCCCCCTTACGAAATTTTAGCGAAAAAAAGTTTTTCAAAAATGTGCATTTTCTGCCATTTTCGGGTTCTGTCGGAACTCCTGATGACGTTTTGAGACATCTCCTACAACTACAGCACCAGTATTGTGTTTCTGAAGCAAATCCGTTTTTTAAAAATTTTAATACCTTTTTTTAGCGAAGATTTTTCCCCCAAAAAATGCATTTTCTGCCATTTTCGGGTTCTGTCGGGACTCCTGACGACATTTTGAAACATTTCCTACAGCTGCAGCACCTGTATTGTGCTGCCGAAGTAAATACATTTTTTGGGATTTTTGCATAAGGGTCCCCCCTTAAGAAATTTTAGCGAAAAAAAGTTTTTCAAAAATGTGCATTTTCTGCCATTTTCGGGTTCTGTCGGAACTCCTGATGACGTTTTGAGACATCTCCTACAACTACAGCACCAGTATTGTGTTTCTGAAGCAAATCCGTTTTTTAAAAATTTTAATACCTTTTTCAGCAAAGATTTTTCCCCAAAAATATGCATTTTCTGCCATTTTCGGGTTCTGTCGGGACTCCTGACGACATTTTGAAACATTTCCTACAGCTGCAGCACCTGTATTGTGCTGCCGAAGTAAATACATTTTTTTGGATTTTTGCATAAGGGTCCCCGCTTACGAAATTTTAGCGAAAAAAAGTTTTTAAAAAATGTGCATTTTCTGCCATTCTCGGGTTCTGTCGGAAGTCCTGATGACGTTTTGAGACATCTCCTACAACTACAGCACCAGTATTGTGTTTCTGAAGCAAATCCGTTTTTTAAAAATTTTAATACCTTTTTTAGCAAAGATTTTCCCCAAAAATATGCATTTTCTGCCATTTTCGGGTTCTGTCGGGACTCCTGACGACATTTTGAAACATTTCCTACAGCTGCAGCACCTGTATTGTGCTGCCGAAGTAAATACATTTTTTTGGATTTTTGCATAAGGGTCCCCCCTTACGAAATTTTAGCGAAAAAAAGTTTTTCAAAAATGTGCATTTTCTGCCATTTTCGGGTTCTGTCGGAACTCCTGATGACGTTTTGAGACATCTCCTACAACTACAGCACCAGTATTGTGTTTCTGAAGCAAATCCGTTTTTTAAAAATTTTAATACCTTTTTTTAGCGAAGATTTTTCCCCCCAAAAATGCATTTTCTGCCATTTTCGGTTTCTGTCGGGACTCCTGACGACATTTTGAAACATTTCCTACAGCTGCAGCACCTGTATTGTGCTGCCGAAGTAAATACATTTTTTTGGATTTTTGCATAAGGGTCCCCCCTTACGAAATTTTAGCGAAAAAAAGTTTTTCAAAAATGTGCATTTTCTGCCATTTTCGGGTTCTGTCGGAACTCCTGATGACGTTTTGAGACATTTCCTACAACTACAGCACCAGTATTGTGTTTCTGAAGCAAATCCGTTTTTTAAAAATTTTAATACCTTTTTTTAGCGAAGATTTTCCCCCCAAAAAATGCATTTTCTGCCATTTTCGGGTTCTGTCGGGACTCCTGACGACATTTTGAAACATTTCCTACAGCTGCAGCACCTGTATTGTGCTGCTGAAGTAAATACATTTTTTTGGATTTTTGCATAAGGGTCCCCCCTTACGAAATTTTAGCGAAAAAAAGTTTTTCAAAAATGTGCATTTTCTGCCATTTTCGGGTTCTGTCGGAACTCCTGATGACGTTTTGAGACATCTCCTACAACTACAGCACCAGTATTGTGTTTCTGAAGCAAATCCGTTTTTTAAAAATTTTAATACCTTTTTTTAGCGAAGATTTTTCCCCCAAAAAAATGCATTTTCTGCCATTTTCGGGTTCTGTCGGGACTCCTGACGACATTTTGAAACATATCCTACAGCTGCAGCACCTGTATTGTGCTGCCGAAGTAAATACATTTTTTTGGATTTTTGCATAAGGGTCCCCCCTTACGAAATTTTAGCGAAAAAAAGTTTTTCAAAAATGTGCATTTTCTGCCATTTTCGGGTTCTGTCGGAACTCCTGATGACGTTTTGAGACATCTCCTACAACTACAGCACCAGTATTGCGTTTCTGAAGCAAATCCGTTTTTTAAAAATTTTAATACTTTTTTCAGCAAAGATTTTTCCCCAAAAATATGCATTTTCTGCCATTTCCGGGTTCTGTCGGGACTCCTGACGACATTTTGAAACATTTCCTACAGCTGCAGCACCTGTATTGTGCTGCCGAAGTAAATACATTTTTTTGGATTTTTGCATAAGGGTCCCCGCTTACGAAATTTTAGCGAAAAAAAGTTTTTAAAAAATGTGCATTTTCTGCCATTCTCGGGTTCTGTCGGAAGTCCTGATGACGTTTTGAGACATCTCCTACAACTACAGCACCAGTATTGTGTTTCTGAAGCAAATCCGTTTTTTAAAAATTTTAATACCTTTTTTAGCAAAGATTTTCCCCAAAAATATGCATTTTCTGCCATTTTCGGGTTCTGTCGGGACTCCTGACGACATTTTGAAACATTTCCTACAGCTGCAGCACCTGTATTGTGCTGCCGAAGTAAATACATTTTTTTGGATTTTTGCATAAGGGTCCCCCCTTACGAAATTTTAGCGAAAAAAAGTTTTTAAAAAATGTGCATTTTCTGCCATTTTCGGGTTCTGTCGGAACTCCTGATGACGTTTTGAGACATCTCCTACAACTACAGCACCAGTATTGTGTTTCTGAAGCAAATCCGTTTTTTAAAAATTTTAATACCTTTTTTTAGCGAAGATTTTTCCCCCAAAAAATGCATTTTCTGCCATTTTCGGGTTCTGTCGGGACTCCTGACGACATTTTGAAACATTTCCTACAGCTGCAGCACCTGTATTGTGCTGCCGAAGTAAATACATTTTTTTGGATTTTTGCATAAGGGTCCCCCCTTACGAAATTTTAGCGAAAAAAAGTTTTTCAAAAATGTGCATTTTCTGCCATTTTCGGGTTCTGTCGGAACTCCTGATGACGTTTTGAGACATCTCCTACAACTACAGCACCAGTATTGCGTTTCTGAAGCAAATCCGTTTTTTAAAAATTTTAATACCTTTTTCAGCAAAGATTTTTCCCCAAAAATATGCATTTTCTGCCATTTCCGGGTTCTGTCGGGACTCCTGACGACATTTTGAAACATTTCCTACAGCTGCAGCACCTGTATTGTGCTGCCGAAGTAAATACATTTTTTTGGATTTTTGCATAAGGGTCCCCGCTTACGAAATTTTAGCGAAAAAAAGTTTTTAAAAAATGTGCATTTTCTGCCATTCTCGGGTTCTGTCGGAAGTCCTGATGACGTTTTGAGACATCTCCTACAACTACAGCACCAGTATTGTGTTTCTGAAGCAAATCCGTTTTTTAAAAATTTTAATACCTTTTTTAGCAAAGATTTTCCCCAAAAATATGCATTTTCTGCCATTTTCGGGTTCTGTCGGGACTCCTGACGACATTTTGAAACATTTCCTACAGCTGCAGCACCTGTATTGTGCTGCCGAAGTAAATACATTTTTTTGGATTTTTGCATAAGGGTCCCCCCTTACGAAATTTTAGCGAAAAAAAGTTTTTCAAAAATGTGCATTTTCTGCCATTTTCGGGTTCTGTCGGAACTCCTGATGACGTTTTGAGACATCTCCTACAACTACAGCACCAGTATTGTGTTTCTGAAGCAAATCCGTTTTTTAAAAATTTTAATACCTTTTTTTAGCGAAGATTTTTCCCCCAAAAAATGCATTTTCTGCCATTTTCGGGTTCTGTCGGGACTCCTGACGACATTTTGAAACATTTCCTACAGCTGCAGCACCTGTATTGTGCTGCCGAAGTAAATACATTTTTTTGGATTTTTGCATAAGGGTCCCCCCTTAAGAAATTTTAGCGAAAAAAAGTTTTTCAAAAATGTGCATTTTCTGCCATTTTCGGGTTCTG
Source organism: Nerophis ophidion (assembly GCF_033978795.1). Taxonomy (NCBI): domain Eukaryota; kingdom Metazoa; phylum Chordata; class Actinopteri; order Syngnathiformes; family Syngnathidae; genus Nerophis; species Nerophis ophidion. The sequence continues at coordinate 1,134,645 of NC_084628.1, read as the reverse complement.
TCGGAACTCCTGATGACGTTTTGAGACATCTCCTACAACTACAGCACCAGTATTGTGTTTCTGAAGCAAATCCGTTTTTTAAAAATTTTAATACCTTTTTCAGCAAAGATTTTTCCCCAAAAATATGCATTTTCTGCCATTTTCGGGTTCTGTCGGGACTCCTGACGACATTTTGAAACATTTCCTACAGCTGCAGCACCTGTATTGTGCTGCCGAAGTAAATACATTTTTTTGGATTTTTGCATAAGGGTCCCCGCTTACGAAATTTTAGCGAAAAAAAGTTTTTAAAAAATGTGCATTTTCTGCCATTCTCGGGTTCTGTCGGAAGTCCTGATGACGTTTTGAGACATCTCCTACAACTACAGCACCAGTATTGTGTTTCTGAAGCAAATCCGTTTTTTAAAAATTTTAATACCTTTTTTAGCAAAGATTTTCCCCAAAAATATGCATTTTCTGCCATTTTCGGGTTCTGTCGGGACTCCTGACGACATTTTGAAACATTTCCTACAGCTGCAGCACCTGTATTGTGCTGCCGAAGTAAATACATTTTTTTGGATTTTTGCATAAGGGTCCCCCCTTACGAAATTTTTGCGAAAAAAAGTTATTCAAAAATGTGCATTTTCTGCCATTTTCGGGTTCTGTCGGAACTCCTGATGACGTTTTGAGACATTTCCTACAACTACAGCACCAGTATTGTGTTTCTGAAGCAAATCCGTTTTTTAAATATTTTAATACCTTTTTTTAGCGAAGATTTTTCCCCCAAAAAATGCATTTTCTGCCATTTTCGGGTTCTGTCGGGACTCCTGACGACATTTTGAAACATTTCCTACAGCTGCAACACCTGTATTGTGCTGCCGAAGTAAATACATTTTTTGGGATTTTTGCATAAGGGTCCCCTCCCCCCTTACGAAATTTTAGCGAAAAAAAGTTTTTCAAAAATGTGCATTTTCTGCCATTTTCGGGTTCTGTCGGAACTCCTGATGACGTTTTGAGACATCTCCTACAACTACAGCACCAGTATAGTGTTTCTGAAGCAAATCCTTTTTTTAAAAATTTTAATACCTTTTTTTAGCGAAGATTTTTCCCCCAAAAAATGCATTTTCTGCCATTTTCGGGTTCTGTCGGGACTCCTGACGACATTTTGAAACATTTCCTACAGCTGCAGCACCTGTATTGTGCTGCTGAAGTAAATACATTTTTTTGGATTTTTGCATAAGGGTCCCCCCTTACGAAATTTTAGCGAAAAAAAGTTTTTCAAAAATGTGCATTTTCTGCCATTTTCGGGTTCTGTCGGAACTCCTGATGACGTTTTGAGACATCTCCTACAACTACAGCACCAGTATTGTGTTTCTGAAGCAAATCCGTTTTTTAAAAATTTTAATACCTTTTTTTAGCGAAGATTTTTCCCCCAAAAAATGCATTTTCTGCCATTTTCGGGTTCTGTCGGGACTCCTGACGACATTTCGAAACATATCCTACAGCTGCAGCACCTGTATTGTGCTGCCGAAGTAAATACATTTTTTTGGATTTTTGCATAAGGGTCCCCCCTTACGAAATTTTAGCGAAAAAATGTTTTTCAAAAATGTGCATTTTCTGCCATTTTCGGGTTCTGTCGGAACTCCTGATGACGTTTTGAGACATCTCCTACAACTACAGCACCAGTATTGTGTTTCTGAAGCAAATCCGTTTTTTAAAAATTTTAATACCTTTTTCAGCAAAGATTTTTCCCCAAAAATATGCATTTTCTGCCATTTCCGGGTTCTGTCGGGACTCCTGACGACATTTTGAAACATTTCCTACAGCTGCAGCACCTGTATTGTGCTGCCGAAGTAAATACATTTTTTTGGATTTTTGCATAAGGGTCCCCGCTTACGAAATTTTAGCGAAAAAAAGTTTTTAAAAAATGTGCATTTTCTGCCATTCTCGGGTTCTGTCGGAAGTCCTGATGACGTTTTGAGACATCTCCTACAACTACAGCACCAGTATTGTGTTTCTGAAGCAAATCTGTTTTTTAAAAATTTTAATACCTTTTTTAGCAAATATTTTTCCCCAAAAATATGCATTTTCTGCCATTTCCCGGTTCTGTCGGGACTCCTGACGACATTTTGAAACATTTCCTACAGCTGCAACACCTGTATTGTGCTGCCGAAGTAAATACATTTTTTGGGATTTTTGCATAAGGGTCCCCCCTTACGAAATTTTAGCGAAAAAAAGTTTTTCAAAAGTGTGCATTTTCTGCCATTTTCGGGTTCTGTCGGAACTCCTGATGACGTTTTGAGACATCTCCTACAACTACAGCACCAGTATTGTGTTTCTGAAGCAAATCCGTTTTTTAAAAATTTTAATACCTTTTTTTAGCGAAGATTTTTCCCCATAAAAATGCATTTTCTGCCATTTTCGGGTTCTGTCGGGACTCCTGACGACATTTTGAAACATATCCTACAGCTGCAGCACCTGTATTGTGCTGCTGAAGTAAATACATTTTTTTGGATTTTTGCATAAGGGTCCCCCCTTACGAAATTTTAGCGAAAAAAAGTTTTTCAAAAATATGCATTTTCTGCCATTTTCGGGTTCTGTCGGGACTCCTGATGACGTTTTGAGACATCTCCTACAACTACAGCACCAGTATTGTGTTTCTGAAGCAAATCCGTTTTTAAAAATTTTAATACCTTTTTTAGCAAAGATTTTCCCCAAAAATATGCATTTTCTGCCATTTTCGGGTTCTGTCGGGACTCCTGACGACATTTTGAAACATTTCCTACAGCTGCAGCACCTGTATTGTGCTGCCGAAGTAAATAAATTTTTTTGGATTTTTGCATAAGGGTCCCCCCTTAGGAAATTTTAGCGAAAAAAAGTTTTTCAAAAATGTGCATTTTCTGCCATTTTCGGGTTCTGTCGGAACTCCTGATGACGTTTTGAGACATCTCCTACAACTACAGCACCAGTATTGTGTTTCTGAAGCAAATCCGTTTTTTTAAAATTTTAATACCTTTTTTTAGCGAAGACTTTTCCCCCAAAAAATGCATTTTCTGCCATTTTCGGGTTCTGTCGGGACTCCTGACGACATTTTGAAACATTTCCTACAGCTGCAGCACCTGTATTGTGCTTCCGAAGTAAATACATTTTTTTGGATTTTTGCATAAGGGTCCCCCCTTACGAAATTTTAGCGAAAAAAAGTTTTTCAAAAATGTGCATTTTCTGCCATTTTTGGGTTCTGTCTGAACTCCTGATGACGTTTTGAGACATCTCCTACAACTACAGCACCAGTATTGTGTTTCTCAAGCAAATCCGTTTATTAAAAATTTTAATACCTTTTTTAGCAAAGATTTTTCCCCAAAAATATGCATTTTCTGCCATTTCCGGGTTCTGTCGGGACTCCTGACGACATTTTGAAACATTTCCTACAGCTGCAACACCTGTATTGTGCTGCCGAAGTAAATACATTTTTTTGGATTTTTGCATAAGGGTCCCCCCTTACGAAATTTTAGCGAAAAAAAGTTTTTCAAAAATGTGCATTTTCTGCCATTTTCGGGTTCTGTCGGAACTCCTGATGACGTTTTGAGACATCTCCTACAACTACAGCACCAGTATTGTGTTTCTGAAGCAAATCCGTTTTTAAAAAATTTTAATACCTTTTTTTAGCGAAGATTTTTCCCCCAAAAAATGCATTTTCTGCCATTTTCGGGTTCTGTCGGGACTCCTGACGACATTTTGAAACATATGCTACAGCTGCAGCACCTGTATTGTGCTGCCGAAGTAAATACATTTTTTGGGATTTTTGCATAAGGGTCCCCCCTTACGAAATTTTAGCGAAAAAAAGTTTTTCAAAAATATGCATTTTCTGCCATTTTCGGGTTCTGTCGGGACTCCTGATGACATTTTGAGACATCTCCTACAACCACAGCACCAGTATTGTGTTTCTGAAGCAAATCCGTTTTTTAAAAATTTTAATACCTTTTTTAGCAAAAATTTTCCCCAAAAATATGCATTTTCTGCCATTTTCGGGTTCTGTCGGGACTCCTGACGCCATTTTGAAACATTTCCTACAGCTGCAGCACCTGTATTGTGCTGCCGAAGTAAATACATTTTTTTGGATTTTTGCATAAGGGTCCCCCCTTACGAAATTTTGGCGAAAAAAAGTTTTTCAAAAATGTGCATTTTCTGCCATTTTCGGGTTCTGTCGGAACTCCTGATGACGTTTTGAGACATCTCCTACAACTACAGCACCAGTATTGTGTTTCTGAAGCAAATCCGTTTTTTAAAAATTTTAATACCTTTTTTTAGCGAAGATTTTTCCCCCAAAAAATGCTTTTTCTGCCATTTTCGGGTTCTGTCGGGACTCCTGACGACATTTTGAAACATATCCTACAGCTGCAGCACCTGTATTGTGCTGCTGAAGTAAATACATTTTTTGGGATTTTTGCATAAGGGTCCCCCCTTACGAAATTTTAGCGAAAAAAAGTTTTTCAAAAATATGCATTTTCTGCCATTTTCGGGTTCTGTCGGGACTCCTGATGACGTTTTGAGACATCTCCTACAACTACAGCACCAGTATTTTGTTTCTGAAGCAAATCCGTTTTTTAAAAATTTTAATACCTTTTTTTAGTGAAGATTTTTCCCCAAGAAAATGCATTTTCTGCCATTTTCGGGTTCTGTCGGGACTCCTGACGACATTTTGAAACATTTCCTACAGCTGCAGCACCTGTATTGTGCTGCCGAAGTAAATACATTTTTTTGGATTTTTGCATAAGAGCCCCCCTTACGAAATTTTAGTGAAAAAAAGTTTTTCAAAAATGTGCATTTTCTGCCATTTTCGGGTTCTGTCGGAACTCCTGATGACGTTTTGAGACATCTCCTACAACTACAGCACCAGTATTGTGTTTCTGAAGCAAATCCGTTTTTTAAACATTTTAATACCTTTTTTTAGCGAAGATTTTTCCCCCCAAAAATGCATTTTCTGCCATTTTCGGGTTCTGTCGGGACTCCTGACGACATTTTGAAACATATCCTACAGCTGCAGCACCTGTATTGTGCTGCTGAAGTAAATACATTTTTTTGGATTTTTGCATAAGGGTCCCCCCTTACGAAATTTTTGCGAAAAAAGTTTTTCAAAAATATGCATTTTCTGCCATTTTCGGGTTCTGTCGGGACTCCTGATGACGTTTTGAGACATCTCCTACAACTACAGCACCAGTATCGTGTTTCTGAAGCAAATCCGTTTTTTAAAAATTTTAATACCTTTTTTAGCAAAGATTTTCCCCAAAAATATGCATTTTCTGCCATTTTCGGGTTCTGTCGGGACTCCTGACGACATTTTGAAACATTTCCTACAGCTGCAGCACCTGTATTGTGCTGCCGAAGTAAATACATTTTTTTGGATTTTTGCATAAGGGTCCCCCCTTAGGAAATTTTAGCGAAAATTTTTTTTTCAAAAATGTGCATTTTCTGCCATTTTCGGGTTCTGTCGGAACTCCTGATGACGTTTTGAGACATCTCCTACAACTACAGCACCAGTATTGTGTTTCTGAAGCAAATCCGTTTTTTAAAAATTTTAATACCTTTTTTTAGCGAAGATTTTTCCCCCAAAAAATGCATTTTCTGCCATTTTCGGGTTCTGTCGGGACTCCTGACGACATTTTGAAACATTTCCTACAGCTGCAGCACCTGTATTGTGCTGCCGAAGTAAATACATTTTTTTGGATTTTTGCATAAGGGTCCCCCCTTACGAAATTTTTGCGAAAAAAAGTTTTTCAAAAATGTGCATTTTCTGCCATTTTCGGGTTCTGTCGGAACTCCTGATGACGTTTTGAGACATCTCCTACAACTACAGCACCAGTATTGTGTTTCTGAAGCAAATCCGTTTTTTAAAAATTTTAATACCTTTTTTTAGCGAAGATTTTTCCCCCAAAAAATGCATTTTCTGCCATTTTCGGGTTCTGTCGGGACTCCTGACGACATTTTGAAACATATCCTACAGCTGCAGCACCTGTATTGTGCTGCCGAAGTAAATACATTTTTTTGGATTTTTGCATAAGGGTCCACCCTTACGAAATTTTAGCGAAAAAAAGTTTTTCAAAAATGTGCATTTTCTGCCATTTTCGGGTTCTGTCGGAACTCCTGATGACGTTTTGAGACATCTCCTACAACTACAGCACCAGTATTGTGTTTCTGAAGCAAATCCGTTTTTTAAAAATTTTAATACCTTTTTTTAGCGAAGATTTTTCCCCCAAAAAATGCATTTTCTGCCATTTTCGGGTTCTGTCGGGACTCCTGACGACATTTTGAAACATTTCCTACAGCTGCAGCACCTGTATTGTGCTGCCGAAGTAAATACATTTTTTTGGATTTTTGCGAAATTTTAGCGAAAAAAAGTTTTTCAAAAATGTGCATTTTCTGCCATTTTCGGGTTCTGTCGGAACTCCTGATGACGTTTTGAGACATCTCCTACAACTACAGCACCAGTATTGTGTTTCTGAAGCAAATCCGTTTTTAAAAATTTTAATACCTTTTTTTAGCGAAGATTTTTCCCCCAAAAAATGCATTTTCTGCCATTTTCGGGTTCTGTCGGGACTCCTGACGACATTTTGAAACATTTCCTACAGCTGCAGGACCTGTATTGTGCTGCCGAAGTAAATACATTTTTTTGGATTTTTGCGAAATTTTAGCGAAAAAAAGTTTTTCAAAAATGTGCATTTTCTGCCATTTTCGGGTTCTGTCGGAACTCCTGATGACGTTTTGAGACATCTCCTACAACTACAGCACCAGTATTGTGTTTCTGAAGCAAATCCGTTTTTTAAAAATTTTAATACCTTTTTTTAGCGAAGATTTTTCCCCCAAAAAATGCATTTTCTGCCATTTTCGGGTTCTGTCGGGACTCCTGACGACATTTTGAAACATTTCCTACAGCTGCAGCACCTGTATTGTGCTGCCGAAGTAAATACATTTTTTTGGATTTTTGCATAAGGGTCCCCCCTTACGAAATTTTAGCGAAAAAAAGTTTTTCAAAAATATGCATTTTCTCTCATTTTCGGGTTCTGTCGGGACTCCTGATGACGTTTTGAGACATTTCCTACAGCTGCAACACCTGTATTGTGCTGCCGAAGTAAATACATTTTTTTGGATTTTTACATAAGGGTCCCCCCTTACGAAATTTTAGCGAAAAAAAGTTTTTCAAAAATATGCATTTTCTGCCATTTTCGGGTTCTGTCGGGACTCCTGATGACTTTTTGAGACATTTCCTACAGCTGCAACACCTGTATTGTGCTGCCGAAGTAAATACATTTTTTTGGATTTTTGCATAAGGGTCCCCCCTTACGAAATTTTAGCGAAAAAAAGTTTTTCAAAAGTGTGCATTTTCTGCCATTTTCGGGTTCTGTCGGAACTCCTGATGACGTTTTGAGACATCTCCTACAACTACAGCACCAGTATTGTGTTTCTGAAGCAAATCCGTTTTTTAAAAATTTTAATACCTTTTTTTAGCGAAGATTTTTCCCCCAAAAAATGCATTTTCTGCCATTTTCGGGTTCTGTCGGGACTCCTGACGACATTTTGAAACATATCCTACAGCTGCAGCACCTGTATTGTGCTGCTGAAGTAAATACATTTTTTTGGATTTTTGCATAAGGGTCCCCCCTTACGAAATTTTAGCGAAAAAAAGTTTTTCAAAAATATGCATTTTCTGCCATTTTCGGGTTCTGTCGGGACTCCTGATGACGTTTTGAGACATCTCCTACAACTACAGCACCAGTATTGTGTTTCTGAAGCAAATCCGTTTTTTAAAAATTTTAATACCTTTTTTTAGTGAAGATTTTTCCCCAAGAAAATGCATTTTCTGCCATTTTCGGGTTCTGTCGGGACTCCTGACGACATTTTGAAACATTTCCTACAGCTGCAGCACCTGTATTGTGCTGCCGAAGTAAATACATTTTTTTGGATTTTTGCATAAGAGCCCCCCTTACGAAATTGTAGTGAAAAAAAGTTTTTCAAAAATGTGCATTTTCTGCCATTTTCGGGTTCTGTCGGAACTCCTGATGACGTTTTGAGACATCTCCTACAACTACAGCACCAGTATGGTGTTTCTGAAGCAAATCCGTTTTTTAAACATTTTAATACCTTTTTTTAGCGAAGATTTTTCCCCCCAAAAATGCATTTTCTGCCATTTTCGGGTTCTGTCGGGACTCCTGACGACATTTTGAAACATATCCTACAGCTGCAGCACCTGTATTGTGCTGCTGAAGTAAATACATTTTTTTGGATTTTTGCATAAGGGTCCCCCCTTACGAAATTTTAGCGAAAAAAGTTTTTCAAAAATATGCATTTTCTGCCATTTTCGGGTTCTGTCGGGACTCCTGATGACGTTTTGAGACATCTCCTACAACTACAGCACCAGTATTGTGTTTCTGAAGCAAATCCGTTTTTTAAAAATTTTAATACCTTTTTTAGCAAAGATTTTCCCCAAAAATATGCATTTTATGCCATTTTCGGGTTCTGTCGGGACTCCTGACGACATTTTGAAACATTTCCTACAGCTGCAGCACCTGTATTGTGCTGCCGAAGTAAATACATTTTTTTGGATTTTTGCATAAGGGTCCCCCCTTAGGAAATTTTAGCGAAAATTTTTTTTTCAAAAATGTGCATTTTCTGCCATTTTCGGGTTCTGTCGGAACTCCTGATGACGTTTTGAGACATCTCCTACAACTACAGCACCAGTATTGTGTTTCTGAAGCAAATCCGTTTTTTAAAAATTTTAATACCTTTTTTTAGCGAAGATTTTTCCCCCAAAAAATGCATTTTCTGCCATTTTCGGGTTCTGTCGGGACTCCTGACGACATTTTGAAACATTTCCTACAGCTGCAGCACCTGTATTGTGCTGCCGAAGTAAATACATTTTTTTGGATTTTTGCATAAGGGTCCCCCCTTACGAAATTTTTGCGAAAAAAAGTTTTTCAAAAATGTGCATTTTCTGCCATTTTCGGGTTCTGTCGGAACTCCTGATGACGTTTTGAGACATCTCCTACAACTACAGCACCAGTATTGTGTTTCTGAAGCAAATCCGTTTTTTAAAAATTTTAATACCTTTTTTTAGCGAAGATTTTTCCCCCAAAAAATGCATTTTCTGCCATTTTCGGGTTCTGTCGGGACTCCTGACGACATTTTGAAACATATCCTACAGCTGCAGCACCTGTATTGTGCTGCCGAAGTAAATACATTTTTTTGGATTTTTGCATAAGGGTCCCCCCTTACGAAATTTTAGCGAAAAAAAGTTTTTCAAAAATGTGCATTTTCTGCCATTTTCGGGTTCTGTCGGAACTCCTGATGACGTTTTGAGACATCTCCTACAACTACAGCACCAGTATTGTGTTTCTGAAGCAAATCCGTTTTTTAAAAATTTTAATACCTTTTTTTAGCGAAGATTTTTCCCCCAAAAAATGCATTTTCTGCCATTTTTGGGTTCTGTCGGGACTCCTGACGACATTTTGAAACATTTCCTACAGCTGCAGCACCTGTATTGTGCTGCCGAAGTAAATACATTTTTTTGGATTTTTGCGAAATTTTAGCGAAAAAAAGTTTTTCAAAAATGTGCATTTTCTGCCATTTTCGGGTTCTGTCGGAACTCCTGATGACGTTTTGAGACATCTCCTACAACTACAGCACCAGTATTGTGTTTCTGAAGCAAATCCGTTTTTTAAAAATTTTAATACCTTTTTTTAGCGAAGATTTTTCCCCCAAAAAATGCCTTTTCTGCCATTTTCGGGTTCTGTCGGGACTCCTGACGACATTTTGAAACATTTCCTACAGCTGCAGGACCTGTATTGTGCTGCCGAAGTAAATACATTTTTTTGGATTTTTGCGAAATTTTAGCGAAAAAAAGTTTTTCAAAAATGTGCATTTTCTGCCATTTTCGGGTTCTGTCGGAACTCCTGATGACGTTTTGAGACATCTCCTACAACTACAGCACCAGTATTGTGTTTCTGAAGCAAATCCGTTTTTTAAAAATTTTAATACCTTTTTTTAGCGAAGATTTTTCCCCCAAAAAATGCATTTTCTGCCATTTTCGGGTTCTGTCGGGACTCCTGACGACATTTTGAAACATTTCCTACAGCTGCAGCACCTGTATTGTGCTGCCGAAGTAAATACATTTTTTGGGATTTTTGCATAAGGGTCCCCCCTTACGAAATTTTAGCGAAAAAAAGTTTTTCAAAAATATGCATTTTCTGCCATTTTCGGGTTCTGTCGGGACTCCTGATGACGTTTTGAGACATTTCCTACAGCTGCAACACCTGTATTGTGCTGCCGAAGTAAATACATTTTTTTGGATTTTTGCATAAGGGTCCCCCCTTACGAAATTTTAGCGAAAAAAAGTTTTTCAAAAATATGCATTTTCTGCCATTTTCGGGTTCTGTCGGGACTCCTGATGACGTTTTGAGACATTTCCTACAGCTGCAACACCTGTATTGTGCTGCCGAAGTAAATACATTTTTTTGGATTTTTGCATAAGGGTCCCCCCTTACGAAATTTTAGCGAAAAAAAGTTTTTCAAAAGTGTGCATTTTCTGCCATTTTCGGGTTCTGTCGGAACTCCTGATGACGTTTTGAGACATCTCCTACAACTACAGCACCAGTATTGTGTTTCTGAAGCAAATCCGTTTTTTAAAAATTTTAATACCTTTTTTTAGCGAAGATTTTTCCCCCAAAAAATGCATTTTCTGCCATTTTCGGGTTCTGTCGGGACTCCTGACGACATTTTGAAACATATCCTACAGCTGCAGCATCTGTATTGTGCTGCTGAAGTAAATACATTTTTTTGGATTTTTGCATAAGGGTCCCCCCTTACGAAATTTTAGCGAAAAAAAGTTTTTCAAAAATATGCATTTTCTGCCATTTTCGGGTTCTGTCGGGACTCCTGATGACGTTTTGAGACATCTCCTACAACTACAGCACCAGTATTGTGTTTCTGAAGCAAATCCGTTTTTTAAAAATTTTAATACCTTTTTTGGCAAAGATTTTCCCCAAAAATATGCATTTTCTGCCATTTTCGGGTTCTGTCGGGACTCCTGACGACATTTTGAAACATTTCCTACAGCTGCAGCACCTGTATTGTGCTGCTGAAGTAAATACATTTTTTTGGATTTTTGCATAAGGGTCCCCCCTTACGAAATTTTAGCGAAAAAAAGTTTTTCAAAAATGTGAATTTTCTGCCATTTTCGGGTTCTGTCGGAACTCCTGATGACATTTTGAGACATCTCCTACAACTACAGCACCAGTATTGTGTTTCTGAAGCAAATCCGTTTTTTAAAAATTTTAATACCTTTTTTAGCAAAGATTTTCCCCAAAAATATGCATTTTCTGCCATTTTCGGGTTCTGTCGGGACTCCTGACGCCATTTTGAAACATTTCCTACAGCTGCAGCACCTGTATTGTGCTGCCGAAGTAAATACATTTTTTTGGATTTTTGCATAAGGGTCCCCCCTTACGAAATTTTAGCGAAAAAAAGTTTTTCAAAAATGTGCATTTTCTGCCATTTTCGGGTTCTGTCGGAACTCCTGATGACGTTTTGAGACATCTCCTACAACTACAGCACCAGTATTGTGTTTCTGAAGCAAATCCGTTTTTTAAAAATGTTAATACCTTTTTTTAGCGAAGATTTTTCCCCCAAAAAATGCATTTTCTGCCATTTTCGGGTTCTGTCGGGACTCCTGACGACATTTTGAAACATTTCCTACAGCTGCAGCACCTGTATTGTGCTGCCGAAGTAAATACATTTTTTTGGATTTTTGCATAAGGGTCCCCCCTTACGAAATTTTTACGAAAAAAAGTTTTTCAAAAATGTGCATTTTCTGCCATTTTTGGGTTCTGTCTGAACTCCTGATGACGTTTTGAGACATCTCCTACAACTACAGCACCAGTATTGTGTTTCTCAAGCAAATCCGTTTATTAAAAATGTTAATACCTTTTTTAGCAAAGATTTTTCCCCAAAAATATGCATTTTCTGCCATTTCCGGGTTCTGTCGGGACTCCTGACGACATTTTGAAACATTTCCTACAGCTGCAGCACCTGTATTGTGCTGCCGAAGTAAATACATTTTTTGGGATTTTTGCATAAGGGTCCCCCCTTACGAAATTTTAGCGAAAAAAAGTTTTTAAAAAATGTGCATTTTCTGCCATTCTCGGGTTCTGTCGGAACTCCTGATGACGTTTTGAGACATCTCCTACAACTACAGCACCAGTATTGTGTTTCTGAAGCAAATCCGTTTTTTTAAAATTTTAATACCTTTTTTTAGCGAAGATTTTTCCCCCAAAAAATGCTTTTTCTGCCATTTTCGGGTTCTGTCGGGACTCCTGACGACATTTTGAAACATATCCTACAGCTGCAGCACCTGTATTGTGCTGCTGAAGTAAATACATTTTTTGGGATTTTTGCATAAGGGTCCCCCCTTACGAAATTTTAGCGAAAAAAAGTTTTTCAAAAATATGCATTTTCTGCCATTTTCGGGTTCTGTCGGGACTCCTGATGACGTTTTGAGACATCTCCTACAACTACAGCACCAGTATTGTGTTTCTGAAGCAAATCTATTTTTTAAAAATTTTAATACCTTTTTTTAGCGAAGATTTTTCCCCAAAAAAATGCATTTTCTTCCATTTTCGGGTTCTGTCGGGACTCCGGACGACATTTTGAAACATATCCTACAGCTGCAGCACCTGTATTGTGCTGCTGAAGTAAATACATTTTTTTGGATTTTTGCATAAGGGTCCCCCCTTACGAAATTTTAGCGAAAAAAAGTTTTTCAAAAATATGCATTTTCTGCCATTTTCGGGTTCTGTCGGGACTCCTGATGACGTTTTGAGACATCTCCTACAACCACAGCACCAGTATTGTGTTTCTGAAGCAAATCCGTTTTTTAAAAATTTTAATACCTTTTTTAGCAAAGATTTTCCCCAAAAATATGCATTTTCTGCCATTTTCGGGTTCTGTCGGGACTCCTGACGCCATTTTGAAACATTTCCTACAGCTGCAGCACCTGTATTGTGCTGCCGAAGTAAATAATTTTTTTTGGATTTTTGCATAAGGGTCCCCCCTTACGAAATTTTAGCGAAAAAAAGTTTTTCAAAAATGTGCATTTTCTGCCATTTTCGGGTTCTGTCGGAACTCCTGATGACGTTTTGAGACATCTCCTACAACTACAGCACCAGTATTGTGTTTCTGAAGCAAATCCGTTTTTTAAAAATTTTAATACCTTTTTTTAGCGAAGATTTTTCCCCCAAAAAATGCATTTTCTGCCATTTTCGGGTTCTGTCGGGACTCCTGACGACATTTTGAAACATTTCCTACAGCTGCAGCACCTGTATTGTGCTGCCGAAGTAAATACATTTTTTTGGATTTTTGCATAAATTTTAGCGAAAAAAAGTTTTTCAAAAATGTGAATTTTCTGCCATTTTTGGGTTCTGTCTGAACTCCTGATGACGTTTTGAGACATCTCCTACAACTACAGCACCAGTATTGTGTTTCTCAAGCAAATCCGTTTATTAAAAATTGTAATACCTTTTTTAGCAAAGATTTTTCCCCAAAAATATGCATTTTCTGCCATTTCCGGGTTCTGTCGGGACTCCTGACGACATTTTGAAACATATCCTACAGCTGCAGCACCTGTATTGTGCTGCTGAAGTAAATACATTTTTTGGGATTTTTGCATAAGGGTCCCCCCTTACGAAATTTTAGCGAAAAAAAGTTTTTCAAAAATATGCATTTTCTGCCATTTTCGGGTTCTGTCGGGACTCCTGATGACGTTTTGAGACATCTCCTACAACTACAGCACCAGTATTTTGTTTCTGAAGCAAATCCGTTTTTTAAAAATTTTAATACCTTTTTTAGCAAAGATTTTTCCCCAAAAATATGCATTTTCTGCCATTTCCAGGTTCTGTCGGGACTCCTGACGACATTTTGAAACATTTCCTACAGCTGCAGCACCTGTATTGTGCTGCCGAAGTAAATACATTTTTTTGGATTTTTGCATAAGGCTACCCCCTTACGAAATTTTAGCGAAAAAAAGTTTTTCAAAAATGTGCATTTTCTGCCATTTTCGGGTTCTGTCGGAACTCCTGATGACGTTTTGAGACATCTCCTACAACTACAGCACCAGTATTGTGTTTCTGAAGCAAATCCGTTTTTTAAAAATTTTAATACCTTTTTTTAGCGAAGATTTTTCCCCCCAAAAATGCATTTTCTGCCATTTTCGGGTTCTGTCGGGACTCCTGACGACATTTTGAAACATATCCTACAGCTGCAGCACCTGTATTGTGCTGCTGAAGTAAATACATTTTTTTGGATTTTTGCATAAGGGTCCCCCCTTACGAAATTTTAGCGAAAAAAAGTTTTTCAAAAATGTGCATTTTCTGCCATTTTCGGGTTCTGTCGGAACTCCTGATGACGTTTTGAGACATCTCCTACAACTACAGCACCAGTATTGTGTTTCTGAAGCAAATCCGTTTTTTAAAAATTTTAATACCTTTTTTAGCAAAGATTTTCCCCAAAAATATGCATTTTCTGCCATTTTCGGGTTCTGTCGGGACTCCTGACGACATTTTGAAACATTTCCTACAGCTGCAGCACCTGTATTGTGCTGCCGAAGTAAATACATTTTTTTGGATTTTTGCATAAGGGTCCCCCCTTACGAAATTTTAGCGAAAAAAAGTTTTTAAAAAATGTGCATTTTCTGCCATTTTCGGGTTCTGTCGGAACTCCTGATGACGTTTTGAGACATTTCCTACAACTACAGCACCAGTATTGTGTTTCTGAAGCAAATCCGTTTTTTAAAAATTTTAATACCTTTTTTAGCAAAGATTTTCCCCAAAAATATGCATTTTCTGCCATTTTCGGGTTCTGTCGGGACTCCTGACGACATTTTGAAACATTTCCTACAGCTGCAGCACCTGTATTGTGCTGCCGAAGTAAATACATTTTTTGGGATTTTTGCATAAGGGTCCCCCCTTACGAAATTTTAGCGAAAAAAAGTTTTTAAAAAATGTGCATTTTCTAACATTTTCGGGTTCTGTCGGAACTCCTGATGACGTTTTGAGACATTTCCTACAACTACAGCACCAGTATTGTGTTTCTGAAGCAAATCCGTTTTTTAAAAATTTTAATACCTTTTTTAGCAAAGATTTTCCCCAAAAATATGCATTTTCTGCCATTTTCGGGTTCTGTCGGGACTCCTGACGACATTTTGAAACATTTCCTACAGCTGCAGCACCTGTATTGTGCTGCTGAAGTAAATACATTTTTTTGGATTTTTGCATAAGGGTCCCCCCTTACGAAATTTTAGCGAAAAAAAGTTTTTCAAAAATATGCATTTTCTGCCATTTTCGGGTTCTGTCGGGACTCCTGATGACGTTTTGAGACATCTCCTACAACTACAGCACCAGTATTGTGTTTCTGAAGCAAATCCGTTTTTAAAAAATTGTAATACCTTTTTTAGCAAAGATTTTCCCCTAAAAATATGCATTTTCTGCCATTTTCGGGTTCTGTCGGGACTCCTGACGACATTTTGAAACATTTCCTACAGCTGCAGCACCTGTATTGTGCTGCTGAAGTAAATACATTTTTTTGGATTTTTGCATAAGGGTCCCCCCTTACGAAATTTTAGCGAAAAAAAGTTTTTCAAAAATATGCATTTTCTGCCATTTTCGGGTTCTGTCGGGACTCCTGATGACGTTTTGAGACATCTCCTACAACTACAGCACCAGTATTTTGTTTCTGAAGCAAATCCGTTTTTTAAAAATTTTAATGTCTTTTTTTAGCGAAGATTTTTCCCCAAGAAAATGCATTTTCTGCCATTTTCGGGTTCTGTCGGGACTCCTGACGACATTTTGAAACATTTCCTACAGCTGCAGCACCTGTATTGTGCTGCCGAAGTAAATACATTTTTTTGGATTTTTGCATAAGGGTACCCCCTTACGAAATTTTAGCGAAAAAAAGTTTTTCAAAAATGTGCATTTTCTGCCATTTTCGGGTTCTGTCGGAACTCCTGATGACGTTTTGAGACATCTCCTACAACTACAGCACCAGTATTGTGTTTCTGAAGCAAATCCGTTTTTTAAAAATTTTAATACCTTTTTTTAGCGAAGATTTTTCCCCCCAAAAATGCATTTTCTGCCATTTTCGGGTTCTGTCGGGACTCCTGACGACACTTTGAAACATATCCTACAGCTGCAGCACCTGTATTGTGCTGCTGAAGTAAATACATTTTTTTGGATTTTTGCATAAGGGTCCCCCCTTACGAAATTTTAGCGAAAAAAAGTTTTTCAAAAATATGCATTTTCTGCCATTTTCGGGTTCTGTCGGGACTCCTGATGACGTTTTGAGACATCTCCTACAACTACAGCACCAGTATTGTGTTTCTGAAGCAAATCCGTTTTTAAAAAATGTTAATACCTTTTTTTAGCGAAGATTTTCCCCAAAAATATGCATTTTCTGCCATTTTCGGGTTCTGTCGGGACT
Source organism: Nerophis ophidion (assembly GCF_033978795.1). Lineage (NCBI taxonomy): Eukaryota > Metazoa > Chordata > Actinopteri > Syngnathiformes > Syngnathidae > Nerophis > Nerophis ophidion. The sequence continues at coordinate 1,118,151 of NC_084628.1, read as the reverse complement.
CCTGACGACATTTTGAAACATTTCCTACAGCTGCAGCACCTGTATTGTGCTGCTGAAGTAAATACATTTTTTTGGATTTTTGCATAAGGGTCCCCCCTTACGAAATTTTAGCGAAAAAAAGTTTTTCAAAAATATGCATTTTCTGCCATTTTCGGGTTCTGTTGGGACTCCTGATGACGTTTTGAGACATCTCCTACAACTACAGCACCAGTATTGTGTTTCTGAAGCAAATCCGTTTTTTAAAAATTTTTATACCTTTTTTTAGCGAAGATTTTTCCCCAAGAAAATGCATTTTCTGCCATTTTCGGGTTCTGTCGGGACTCCTGACGCCATTTTGAAACATTTCCTACAGCTGCAGCACCTGTATTGTGCTGCCGAAGTAAATACATTTTTTTGGATTTTTGCATAAGGGTACCCCCTTACGAAATTTTAGCGAAAAAAAGTTTTTCAAAAATGTGCATTTTCTGCCATTTTCGGGTTCTGTCGGAACTCCTGATGACGTTTTGAGACATCTCCTACAACTACAGCACCAGTATTGTGTTTCTGAAGCAAATCCGTTTTTTAAAAATTTTAATACCTTTTTTTAGCGAAGATTTTTCCCCCCAAAACTGCATTTTCTGCCATTTTCGGGTTCTGTCGGGACTCCTGACGACATTTTGAAACATTTCCTACAGCTGCAGCACCTGTATTGTGCTGCCGAAGTAAATACATTTTTTTGGATTTTTGCATAAATTTTAGCGAAAAAAAGTTTTTCAAAAATGTGAATTTTCTGCCATTTTTGGGTTCTGTCTGAACTCCTGATGACGTTTTGAGACATCTCCTACAACTACAGCACCAGTATTGTGTTTCTCAAGCAAATCCGTTTTTTAAAAATTGTAATACCTTTTTTAGCAAAGATTTTTCCCCAAAAATATGCATTTTCTGCCATTTCCGGGTTCTGTCGGGACTCCTGACGACATTTTGAAACATATCCTACAGCTGCAGCACCTGTATTGTGCTGCTGAAGTAAATACATTTTTTGGGATTTTTGCATAAGGGTCCCCCCTTACGAAATTTTAGCGAAAAAAAGTTTTTCAAAAATATGCATTTTCTGCCATTTTCGGGTTCTGTCGGGACTCCTGATGACGTTTTGAGACATCTCCTACAACTACAGCACCAGTATTTTGTTTCTGAAGCAAATCCGTTTTTTAAAAATTTTAATACCTTTTTTAGCAAAGATTTTTCCCCAAAAATATGCATTTTCTGCCATTTCCGGGTTCTGTCGGGACTCCTGACGACATTTTGAAACATTTCCTACAGCTGCAGCACCTGTATTGTGCTGCCGAAGTAAATACATTTTTTTGGATTTTTGCATAAGGGTACCCCCTTACGAAATTTTAGCGAAAAAAAGTTTTTCAAAAATGTGCATTTTCTGCCATTTTCGGGTTCTGTCGGAACTCCTGATGACGTTTTGAGACATCTCCTACAACTACAGCACCAGTATTGTGTTTCTGAAGCAAATCCGTTTTTTAAAAATTTTAATACCTTTTTTTAGCGAAGATTTTTCCCCCCAAAAATGCATTTTCTGCCATTTTCGGGTTCTGTCGGGACTCCTGACGACATTTTGAAACATATCCTACAGCTGCAGCACCTGTATTGTGCTGCTGAAGTAAATACATTTTTTTGGATTTTTGCATAAGGGTCCCCCCTTACGAAATTTTAGCGAAAAAAAGTTTTTAAAAAATATGCATTTTCTGCCATTTTCGGGTTCTGTCGGGACTCCTGATGACGTTTTGAGACATCTCCTACAACTACAGCACCAGTATTGTGTTTCTGAAGCAAATCCGTTTTTTAAAAATTTTAATACCTTTTTTAGCAAAGATTTTCCCCAAAAATATGCATTTTCTGCCATTTTCGGGTTCTGTCGGGACTCCTGACGACATTTTGAAACATTTCCTACAGCTGCAGCACCTGTATTGTGCTGCTGAAGTAAATACATTTTTTTGGATTTTTACATAAGGGTCCCCCCTTACGAAATTTTAGCGAAAAAAAGTTTTTCAAAAATATGCATTTTCTGCCATTTTCGGGTTCTGTCGGGACTCCTGATGACGTTTTGAGACATCTCCTACAACTACAGCACCAGTATTGTGTTTCTGAAGCAAATCCGTTTTTAAAAAATTTTAATACCTTTTTTAGCAAAGATTTTCCCCTAAAAATATGCATTTTCTGCCATTTTCGGGTTCTGTCGGGACTCCTGACGACATTTTGAAACATTTCCTACAGCTGCAGCACCTGTATTGTGCTGCTGAAGTAAATACATTTTTTTGGATTTTTGCATAAGGGTCCCCCCTTACGAAATTTTAGCGAAAAAAAGTTTTTCAAAAATATGCATTTTCTGCCATTTTCGGGTTCTGTCGGGACTCCTGATGACGTTTTGAGACATCTCCTACAACTACAGCACCAGTATTTTGTTTCTGAAGCAAATCCGTTTTTTAAAAATTTTAATGCCTTTTTTTAGCGAAGATTTTTCCCCAAGAAAATGCATTTTCTGCCATTTTCGGGTTCTGTCGGGACTCCTGACGACATTTTGAAACATTTCCTACAGCTGCAGCACCTGTATTGTGCTGCCGAAGTAAATACATTTTTTTGGATTTTTGCATAAGGGTACCCCCTTACGAAATTTTAGCGAAAAAAAGTTTTTCAAAAATGTGCATTTTCTGCCATTTTCGGGTTCTGTCGGAACTCCTGATGACGTTTTGAGACATCTCCTACAACTACAGCACCAGTATTGTGTTTCTGAAGCAAATCCGTTTTTTAAAAATTTTAATACCTTTTTTTAGCGAAGATTTTTCCCCCCAAAAATGCATTTTCTGCCATTTTCGGGTTCTGTCGGGACTCCTGACGACACTTTGAAACATATCCTACAGCTGCAGCACCTGTATTGTGCTGCTGAAGTAAATACATTTTTTTGGATTTTTGCATAAGGGTCCCCCCTTACGAAATTTTAGCGAAAAAAAGTTTTTCAAAAATATGCATTTTCTGCCATTTTCGGGTTCTGTCGGGACTCCTGATGACGTTTTGAGACATCTCCTACAACTACAGCACCAGTATTGTGTTTCTGAAGCAAATCCGTTTTTAAAAAATTTTAATACCTTTTTTAGCAAAGATTTTCCCCAAAAATATGCATTTTCTGCCATTTTCGGGTTCTGTCGGGACTCCTGACGACATTTTGAAACATTTCCTACAGCTGCAGCACCTGTATTGTGCTGCTGAAGTAAATACATTTTTTTGGATTTTTGCATAAGGGTCCCCCCTTACGAAATTTTAGCGAAAAAAAGTTTTTCAAAAATATGCATTTTCTGCCATTTTCGGGTTCTGTTGGGACTCCTGATGACGTTTTGAGACATCTCCTACAACTACAGCACCAGTATTTTGTTTCTGAAGCAAATCCGTTTTTTAAAAATTTTTATACCTTTTTTTAGCGAAGATTTTTCCCCAAGAAAATGCATTTTCTGCCATTTTCGGGTTCTGTCGGGACTCCTGACGACATTTTGAAACATTTCCTACAGCTGCAGCACCTGTATTGTGCTGCCGAAGTAAATACATTTTTTTGGATTTTATCATAAGGGTACCCCCTTACGAAATTTTAGCGAAAAAAAGTTTTTCAAAAATGTGCATTTTCTGCCATTTTCGGGTTCTGTCGGAACTCCTGATGACGTTTTGAGACATCTCCTACAACTACAGCACCAGTATTGTGTTTCTGAAGCAAATCCGTTTTTTAAAAATTTTAATACCTTTTTTTAGCGAAGATTTTTCCCCCCAAAACTGCATTTTCTGCCATTTTCGGGTTCTGTCGGGACTCCTGACGACATTTTGAAACATATCCTACAGCTGCAGCACCTGTATTGTGCTGCTGAAGTAAATACATTTTTTTGGATTTTTGCATAAGGGTCCCCCCTTACGAAATTTTAGCGAAAAAAAGTTTTTCAAAAATATGCATTTTCTGCCATTTTCGGGTTCTGTCGGGACTCCTGATGACGTTTTGAGACATTTCCTACAGCTGCAACACCTGTATTGTGCTGCCGAAGTAAATAAATTTTTTTGGATTTTTGGATAAGGGTCCCCCCTTACGAAATTTTAGCGAAAAAAAGTTTTTCAAAAGTGTGCATTTTCTGCCATTTTCGGGTTCTGTCGGAACTCCTGATGACGTTTTGAGACATCTCCTACAACTACAGCACCAGTATTGTGTTTCTGAAGCAAATCCGTTTTTTAAAAATTTTAATACCTTTTTTTAGCGAAGATTTTTCCCCCAAAAAATGCATTTTCTGCCATTTTCGGGTTCTGTCGGGACTCCTGACGACATTTTGAAACATATCCTACAGCTGCAGCACCTGTATTGTGCTGCTGAAGTAAATACATTTTTTTGGATTTTTGCATAAGGGTCCCCCCTTACGAAATTTTAGCGAAAAAAAGTTTTTCAAAAATATGCATTTTCTGCCATTTTCGGGTTCTGTCGGGACTCCTGATGACGTTTTGAGACATCTCCTACAACTACAGCACCAGTATTGTGTTTCTGAAGCAAATCCGTTTTTTAAAAATTTTAATACCTTTTTTAGCAAAGATTTTCCCCAAAAATATGCATTTTCTGCCATTTTCGGGTTCTGTCGGGACTCCTGACGACATTTTGAAACATTTCCTACAGCTGCAGCACCTGTATTGTGCTGCCGAAGTAAATACATTTTTTTGGATTTTTGCATAAGGGTCCCCCCTTACGAAATTTTAGCGAAAAAAAGTTTTTCAAAAATGTGCATTTTCTGCCATTTTCGGGTTCTGTCGGAACTGATGACGTTTTGAGACATTTCCTACAACTACAGCACCAGTATTGTGTTTCTGAAGCAAATCCGTTTTTTAAAAATTTTAATACCTTTTTTAGCAAAGATTTTCCCCAAAAATATGCATTTTCTGCCATTTTCGGGTTCTGTCGGGACTCCTGACGACATTTTGAAACATTTCCTACAGCTGCAGCACCTGTATTGTGCTGCCGAAGTAAATACATTTTTTTGGATTTTTGCATAAGGGTCCCCCCTTACGAAATTTTTGCGAAAAAAAGTTTTTCAAAAATGTGCATTTTCTGCCATTTTCGGGTTCTGTCGGAACTCCTGATGACGTTTTGAGACATCTCCTACAACTACAGCACCAGTATTGTGTTTCTGAAGCAAATCCGTTTTTTAAAAATTTTAATACCTTTTTTTAGCGAAGATTTTTCCCCCAAAAAATGCATTTTCTGCCATTTTCGGGTTCTGTCGGGACTCCTGACGACATTTTGAAACATATCCTACAGCTGCAGCACCTGTATTGTGCTGCCGAAGTAAATACATTTTTTTGGATTTTTGCATAAGGGTCCCCCCTTACGAAATTTTTGCGAAAAAAAGTTTTTCAAAAATGTGCATTTTCTGCCATTTTCGGGTTCTGTCGGAACTCCTGATGACGTTTTGAGACATCTCCTACAACTACAGCACCAGTATTGTGTTTCTGAAGCAAATCCGTTTTTTAAAAATTTTAATACCTTTTTTTAGCGAAGATTTTTCCCCCCAAAACTGCATTTTCTGCCATTTTCGGGTTCTGTCGGGACTCCTGACGACATTTTGAAACATATCCTACAGCTGCAGCACCTGTATTGTGCTGCTGAAGTAAATACATTTTTTTGGATTTTTGCATAAGGGTCCCCCCTTACGAAATTTTAGCGAAAAAAAGTTTTTCAAAAATATGCATTTTCTGCCATTTTCGGGTTCTGTCGGGACTCCTGATGACGTTTTGAGACATTTCCTACAGCTGCAACACCTGTATTGTGCTGCCGAAGTAAATAAATTTTTTTGGATTTTTGGATAAGGGTCCCCCCTTACGAAATTTTAGCGAAAAAAAGTTTTTCAAAAGTGTGCATTTTCTGCCATTTTCGGGTTCTGTCGGAACTCCTGATGACGTTTTGAGACATCTCCTACAACTACAGCACCAGTATTGTGTTTCTGAAGCAAATCCGTTTTTTAAAAATTTTAATACCTTTTTTTAGCGAAGATTTTTCCCCCAAAAAATGCATTTTCTGCCATTTTCGGGTTCTGTCGGGACTCCTGACGACATTTTGAAACATATCCTACAGCTGCAGCACCTGTATTGTGCTGCTGAAGTAAATACATTTTTTTGGATTTTTGCATAAGGGTCCCCCCTTACGAAATTTTAGCGAAAAAAAGTTTTTCAAAAATATGCATTTTCTGCCATTTTCGGGTTCTGTCGGGACTCCTGATGACGTTTTGAGACATCTCCTACAACTACAGCACCAGTATTGTGTTTCTGAAGCAAATCCGTTTTTTAAAAATTTTAATACCTTTTTTAGCAAAGATTTTCCCCAAAAATATGCATTTTCTGCCATTTTCGGGTTCTGTCGGGACTCCTGACGACATTTTGAAACATTTCCTACAGCTGCAGCACCTGTATTGTGCTGCCGAAGTAAATACATTTTTTTGGATTTTTGCATAAGGGTCCCCCCTTACGAAATTTTAGCGAAAAAAAGTTTTTCAAAAATGTGCATTTTCTGCCATTTTCGGGTTCTGTCGGAACTGATGACGTTTTGAGACATTTCCTACAACTACAGCACCAGTATTGTGTTTCTGAAGCAAATCCGTTTTTTAAAAATTTTAATACCTTTTTTAGCAAAGATTTTCCCCAAAAATATGCATTTTCTGCCATTTTCGGGTTCTGTCGGGACTCCTGACGACATTTTGAAACATTTCCTACAGCTGCAGCACCTGTATTGTGCTGCCGAAGTAAATACATTTTTTTGGATTTTTGCATAAGGGTCCCCCCTTACGAAATTTTTGCGAAAAAAAGTTTTTCAAAAATGTGCATTTTCTGCCATTTTCGGGTTCTGTCGGAACTCCTGATGACGTTTTGAGACATCTCCTACAACTACAGCACCAGTATTGTGTTTCTGAAGCAAATCCGTTTTTTAAAAATTTTAATACCTTTTTTTAGCGAAGATTTTTCCCCCAAAAAATGCATTTTCTGCCATTTTCGGGTTCTGTCGGGACTCCTGACGACATTTTGAAACATATCCTACAGCTGCAGCACCTGTATTGTGCTGCCGAAGTAAATACATTTTTTTGGATTTTTGCATAAGGGTCCCCCCTTACGAAATTTTTGCGAAAAAAAGTTTTTCAAAAATGTGCATTTTCTGCCATTTTCGGGTTCTGTCGGAACTCCTGATGACGTTTTGAGACATCTCCTACAACTACAGCACCAGTATTGTGTTTCTGAAGCAAATCCGTTTTTTAAAAATTTTAATACCTTTTTTTAGCGAAGATTTTTCCCCCAAAAAATGCATTTTCTGCCATTTTCGGGTTCTGTCGGGACTCCTGACGACATTTTGAAACATTTCCTACAGCTGCAGCACCTGTATTGTGCTGCCGAAGTAAATACATTTTTTTGGATTTTTGCGAAATTTTAGCGAAAAAAAGTTTTTCAAAAATGTGCATTTTCTGCCATTTTCGGGTTCTGTCGGAACTCCTGATGACGTTTTGAGACATCTCCTACAACTACAGCACCAGTATTGTGTTTCTGAAGCAAATCCGTTTTTTAAAAATTTTAATACCTTTTTTTAGCGAAGATTTTTCCCCCAAAAAATGCCTTTTCTGCCATTTTCGGGTTCTGTCGGGACTCCTGACGACATTTTGAAACATTTCCTACAGCTGCAGGACCTGTATTGTGCTGCCGAAGTAAATACATTTTTTTGGATTTTTGCGAAATTTTAGCGAAAAAAAGTTTTTCAAAAATGTGCATTTTCTGCCATTTTCGGGTTCTGTCGGAACTCCTGATGACGTTTTGAGACATCTCCTACAACTACAGCACCAGTATTGTGTTTCTGAAGCAAATCCGTTTTTTAAAAATTTTAATACCTTTTTTTAGCGAAGATTTTTCCCCCAAAAAATGCATTTTCTGCCATTTTCGGGTTCTGTCGGGACTCCTGACGACATTTTGAAACATTTCCTACAGCTGCAGCACCTGTATTGTGCTGCCGCAGTAAATACATTTTTTGGGATTTTTGCATAAGGGTCCCCCCTTATGAAATTTTAGCGAAAAAAAGTTTTTCAAAAATATGCATTTTCTGCCATTTTCGGGTTCTGTCGGGACTCCTGATGACGTTTTGAGACATTTCCTACAGCTGCAACACCTGTATTGTGCTGCCGAAGTAAATACATTTTTTTGGATTTTTGCATAAGGGTCCCCCCTTACGAAATTTTAGCGAAAAAAAGTTTTTCAAAAATATGCATTTTCTGCCATTTTCGGGTTCTGTCGGGACTCCTGATGACGTTTTGAGACATTTCCTACAGCTGCAACACCTGTATTGTGCTGCCGAAGTAAATACATTTTTTTGGATTTTTGCATAAGGGTCCCCCCTTACGAAATTTTAGCGAAAAAAAGTTTTTCAAAAGTGTGCATTTTCTGCCATTTTCGGGTTCTGTCGGAACTCCTGATGACGTTTTGAGACATCTCCTACAACTACAGCACCAGTATTGTGTTTCTGAAGCAAATCCGTTTTTTAAAAATTTTAATACCTTTTTTTAGCGAAGATTTTTCCCCCAAAAAATGCATTTTCTGCCATTTTCGGGTTCTGTCGGGACTCCTGACGACATTTTGAAACATATCCTACAGCTGCAGCACCTGTATTGTGCTGCTGAAGTAAATACATTTTTTTGGATTTTTGCATAAGGGTCCCCCCTTACGAAATTTTAGCGAAAAAAAGTTTTTCAAAAATATGCATTTTCTGCCATTTTCGGGTTCTGTCGGGACTCCTGATGACGTTTTGAGACATCTCCTACAACTACAGCACCAGTATTGTGTTTCTGAAGCAAATCCGTTTTTTAAAAATTTTAATACCTTTTTTAGCAAAGATTTTCCCCAAAAATATGCATTTTCTGCCATTTTCGGGTTCTGTCGGGACTCCTGACGACATTTTGAAACATTTCCTACAGCTGCAGCACCTGTATTGTGCTGCTGAAGTAAATACATTTTTTTGGATTTTTGCATAAGGGTCCCCCCTTACGAAATTTTAGCGAAAAAAAGTTTTTCAAAAATGTGAATTTTCTGCCATTTTCGGGTTCTGTCGGAACTCCTGATGACATTTTGAGACATCTCCTACAACTACAGCACCAGTATTGTGTTTCTGAAGCAAATCCGTTTTTTAAAAATTTTAATACCTTTTTTTAGCGAAGATTTTTCCCACAAAAAATGCATTTTCTGCCATTTTCGGGTTCTGTCGGGACTCCTGACGACATTTTGAAACATATCCTACAGCTGCAGCACCTGTATTGTGCTGCCGAAGTAAATACATTTTTTTGGATTTTTGCATAAGGGTCCCCCCTTACGAAATTTTAGCGAAAAAAAGTTTTTCAAAAATATGCATTTTCTGCCATTTTCGGGTTCTGTCGGGACTCCTGATGACGTTTTGAGACATCTCCTACAACCACAGCACCAGTATTGTGTTTCTGAAGCAAATCCGTTTTTTAAAAATTTTAATACCTTTTTTAGCAAAGATTTTCCCCAAAAAATGCATTTTCTGCCATTTTCGGGTTCTGTCGGGACTCCTGACGCCATTTTGAAACATTTCCTACAGCTGCAGCACCTGTATTGTGCTGCCGAAGTAAATAAATTTTTTGGGATTTTTGCATAAGGGTCCCCCCTTACGAAATTTTAGCGAAAAAAAGTTTTTCAAAAATGTGCATTTTCTGCCATTTTCGGGTTCTGTCGGAACTCCTGATGACGTTTTGAGACATCTCCTACAACTACAGCACCAGTATTGTGTTTCTGAAGCAAATCCGTTTTTTAAAAATGTTAATACCTTTTTTTAGCGAAGATTTTTCCCCCAAAAAATGCATTTTCTGCCATTTTCGGGTTCTGTCGGGACTCCTGACGACATTTTGAAACATTTCCTACAGCTGCAGCACCTGTATTGTGCTGCCGAAGTAAATACATTTTTTTGGATTTTTGCATAAGGGTCCCCCCTTACGAAATTTTTGCGAAAAAAAGTTTTTAAAAAATGTGCATTTTCTGCCATTCTCGGGTTCTGTCGGAACTCCTGATGACGTTTTGAGACATCTCCTACAACTACAGCACCAGTATTGTGTTTCTGAAGCAAATCCGTTTTTTAAAAATTTTAATACCTTTTTTTAGCGAAGATTTTTCCCCCAAAAAATGCTTTTTCTGCCATTTTCGGGTTCTGTCGGGACTCCTGACGACATTTTGAAACATATCCTACAGCTGCAGCACCTGTATTGTGCTGCTGAAGTAAATACATTTTTTGGGATTTTTGCATAAGGGTCCCCCCTTACGAAATTTTAGCGAAAAAAAGTTTTTCAAAAATATGCATTTTCTGCCATTTTCGGGTTCTGTCGGGACTCCTGATGACGTTTTGAGACATCTCCTACAACTACAGCACCAGTATTTTGTTTCTGAAGCAAATCCGTTTTTTAAAAATTTTAATACCTTTTTTTAGCGAAGATTTTTCCCCAAGAAAATGCATTTTCTGCCATTTTCGGGTTCTGTCGGGACTCCTGACGACATTTTGAAACATTTCCTACAGCTGCAGCACCTGTATTGTGCTGCTGAAGTAAATACATTTTTTTGGATTTTTGCATAAGGGTCCCCCCTTACGAAATTTTAGCGAAAAAAAGTTTTTCAAAAATGTGCATTTTCTGCCATTTTCGGGTTCTGTCGGAACTCCTGATGACGTTTTGAGACATCTCCTACAACTACAGCACCAGTATTGTGTTTCTGAAGCAAATCTATTTTTTAAAAATTTTAATACGTTTTTTTAGCGAAGATTTTTCCCCAAAAAAATGCATTTTCTTCCATTTTCGGGTTCTGTCGGGACTCCGGACGACATTTTGAAACATATCCTACAGCTGCAGCACCTGTATTGTGCTGCTGAAGTAAATACATTTTTTTGGATTTTTGCATAAGGGTCCCCCCTTACGAAATTTTAGCGAAAAAAAGTTTTTCAAAAATATGCATTTTCTGCCATTTTCGGGTTCTGTCGGGACTCCTGATGACGTTTTGAGACATCTCCTACAACCACAGCACCAGTATTGTGTTTCTGAAGCAAATCCGTTTTTTAAAAATTTTAATACCTTTTTTAGCAAAGATTTTCCCCAAAAATATGCATTTTCTGCCATTTTCGGGTTCTGTCGGGACTCCTGACGCCATTTTGAAACATTTCCTACAGCTGCAGCACCTGTATTGTGCTGCCGAAGTAAATACATTTTTTTGGATTTTTGCATAAGGGTCCCCCCTTACGAAATTTTAGCGAAAAAAAGTTTTTCAAAAATGTGCATTTTCTGCCATTTTCGGGTTCTGTCGGAACTCCTGATGACGTTTTGAGACATCTCCTACAACTACAGCACCAGTATTGTGTTTCTGAAGCAAATCCGTTTTTTAAAAATTTTAATACCTTTTTTTAGCGAAGATTTTTCCCCCAAAAAATGCATTTTCTGCCATTTTCGGGTTCTGTCGGGACTCCTGACGACATTTTGAAACATTTCCTACAGCTGCAGCACCTGTATTGTGCTGCCGAAGTAAATACATTTTTTTGGATTTTTGCATAAATTTTAGCGAAAAAAAGTTTTTCAAAAATGTGAATTTTCTGCCATTTTTGGGTTCTGTCTGAACTCCTGATGACGTTTTGAGACATCTCCTACAACTACAGCACCAGTATTGTGTTTCTCAAGCAAATCCGTTTATTAAAAATTGTAATACCTTTTTTAGCAAAGATTTTTCCCCAAAAATATGCATTTTCTGCCATTTCCGGGTTCTGTCGGGACTCCTGACGACATTTTGAAACATATCCTACAGCTGCAGCACCTGTATTGTGCTGCTGAAGTAAATACATTTTTTGGGATTTTTGCATAAGGGTCCCCCCTTACGAAATTTTAGCGAAAAAAAGTTTTTCAAAAATATGCATTTTCTGCCATTTTCGGGTTCTGTCGGGACTCCTGATGACGTTTTGAGACATCTCCTACAACTACAGCACCAGTATTTTGTTTCTGAAGCAAATCCGTTTTTTAAAAATTTTAATACCTTTTTTAGCAAAGATTTTTCCCCAAAAATATGCATTTTCTGCCATTTCCGGGTTCTGTCGGGACTCCTGACGACATTTTGAAACATTTCCTACAGCTGCAGCACCTGTATTGTGCTGCCGAAGTAAATACATTTTTTTGGATTTTTGCATAAGGGTACCCCCTTACGAAATTTTAGCGAAAAAAAGTTTTTCAAAAATGTGCATTTTCTGCCATTTTCGGGTTCTGTCGGAACTCCTGATGACGTTTTGAGACATCTCCTACAACTACAGCACCAGTATTGTGTTTCTGAAGCAAATCCGTTTTTTAAAAATTTTAATACCTTTTTTTAGCGAAGATTTTTCCCCCCAAAAATGCATTTTCTGCCATTTTCGGGTTCTGTCGGGACTCCTGACGACATTTTGAAACATATCCTACAGCTGCAGCACCTGTATTGTGCTGCTGAAGTAAATACATTTTTTTGGATTTTTGCATAAGGGTCCCCCCTTACGAAATTTTAGCGAAAAAAAGTTTTTCAAAAATATGCATTTTCTGCCATTTTCGGGTTCTGTCGGGACTCCTGATGACGTTTTGAGACATCTCCTACAACTACAGCACCAGTATTGTGTTTCTGAAGCAAATCCGTTTTTTAAAAATTTTAATACCTTTTTTAGCAAAGATTTTCCCCAAAAATATGCATTTTCTGCCATTTTCGGGTTCTGTCGGGACTCCTGACGACATTTTGAAACATTTCCTACAGCTGCAGCACCTGTATTGTGCTGCCGAAGTAAATACATTTTTTTGGATTTTTGCATAAGGGTCCCCCCTTACGAAATTTTAGCGAAAAAAAGTTTTTAAAAAATGTGCATTTTCTGCCATTTTCGGGTTCTGTCGGAACTCCTGATGACGTTTTGAGACATTTCCTACAACTACAGCACCAGTATTGTGTTTCTGAAGCAAATCCGTTTTTTAAAAATTTTAATACCTTTTTTAGCAAAGATTTTCCCCAAAAATATGCATTTTCTGCCATTTTCGGGTTCTGTCGGGACTCCTGACGACATTTTGAAACATTTCCTACAGCTGCAGCACCTGTATTGTGCTGCTGAAGTAAATACATTTTTTTGGATTTTTGCATAAGGGTCCCCCCTTACGAAATTTTAGCGAAAAAAAGTTTTTAAAAAATATGCATTTTCTGCCATTTTCGGGTTCTGTCGGGACTCCTGATGACGTTTTGAGACATCTCCTACAACTACAGCACCAGTATTGTGTTTCTGAAGCAAATCCGTTTTTAAAAAATTTTAATACCTTTTTTAGCAAAGATTTTCCCCTAAAAATATGCATTTTCTGCCATTTTCGGGTTCTGTCGGGACTCCTGACGACATTTTGAAACATTTCCTACAGCTGCAGCACCTGTATTGTGCTGCCGAAGTAAATACATTTTTTTGGATTTTATCATAAGGGTACCCCCTTACGAAATTTTAGCGAAAAAAAGTTTTTCAAAAATGTGCATTTTCTGCCATTTTCGGGTTCTGTCGGAACTCCTGATGACGTTTTGAGACATCTCCTACAACTACAGCACCAGTATTGTGTTTCTGAAGCAAATCCGTTTTTTAAAAATTTTAATACCTTTTTTTAGCGAAGATTTTTCCCCCCAAAACTGCATTTTCTGCCATTTTCGGGTTCTGTCGGGACTCCTGACGACATTTTGAAACATATCCTACAGCTGCAGCACCTGTATTGTGCTGCTGAAGTAAATACATTTTTTTGGATTTTTGCATAAGGGTCCCCCCTTACGAAATTTTAGCGAAAAAAAGTTTTTCAAAAATATGCATTTTCTGCCATTTTCGGGTTCTGTCGGGACTCCTGATGACGTTTTGAGACATTTCCTACAGCTGCAACACCTGTATTGTGCTGCCGAAGTAAATAAATTTTTTTGGATTTTTGGATAAGGGTCCCCCCTTACGAAATTTTAGCGAAAAAAAGTTTTTCAAAAGTGTGCATTTTCTGCCATTTTCGGGTTCTGTCGGAACTCCTGATGACGTTTTGAGACATCTCCTACAACTACAGCACCAGTATTGTGTTTCTGAAGCAAATCCGTTTTTTAAAAATTTTAATACCTTTTTTTAGCGAAGATTTTTCCCCCAAAAAATGCATTTTCTGCCATTTTCGGGTTCTGTCGGGACTCCTGACGACATTTTGAAACATATCCTACAGCTGCAGCACCTGTATTGTGCTGCTGAAGTAAATACATTTTTTTGGATTTTTGCATAAGGGTCCCCCCTTACGAAATTTTAGCGAAAAAAAGTTTTTCAAAAATATGCATTTTCTGCCATTTTCGGGTTCTGTCGGGACTCCTGATGACGTTTTGAGACATCTCCTACAACTACAGCACCAGTATTGTGTTTCTGAAGCAAATCCGTTTTTTAAAAATTTTAATACCTTTTTTAGCAAAGATTTTCCCCAAAAATATGCATTTTCTGCCATTTTCGGGTTCTGTCGGGACTCCTGACGACATTTTGAAACATTTCCTACAGCTGCAGCACCTGTATTGTGCTGCCGAAGTAAATACATTTTTTTGGATTTTTGCATAAGGGTCCCCCCTTACGAAATTTTAGCGAAAAAAAGTTTTTCAAAAATGTGCATTTTCTGCCATTTTCGGGTTCTGTCGGAACTGATGACGTTTTGAGACATTTCCTACAACTACAGCACCAGTATTGTGTTTCTGAAGCAAATCCGTTTTTTAAAAATTTTAATACCTTTTTTAGCAAAGATTTTCCCCAAAAATATGCATTTTCTGCCATTTTCGGGTTCTGTCGGGACTCCTGACGACATTTTGAAACATTTCCTACAGCTGCAGCACCTGTATTGTGCTGCCGAAGTAAATACATTTTTTTGGATTTTTGCATAAGGGTCCCCCCTTACGAAATTTTTGCGAAAAAAAGTTTTTCAAAAATGTGCATTTTCTGCCATTTTCGGGTTCTGTCGGAACTCCTGATGACGTTTTGAGACATCTCCTACAACTACAGCACCAGTATTGTGTTTCTGAAGCAAATCCGTTTTTTAAAAATTTTAATACCTTTTTTTAGCGAAGATTTTTCCCCCAAAAAATGCATTTTCTGCCATTTTCGGGTTCTGTCGGGACTCCTGACGACATTTTGAAACATATCCTACAGCTGCAGCACCTGTATTGTGCTGCCGAAGTAAATACATTTTTTTGGATTTTTGCATAAGGGTCCCCCCTTACGAAATTTTTGCGAAAAAAAGTTTTTCAAAAATGTGCATTTTCTGCCATTTTCGGGTTCTGTCGGAACTCCTGATGACGTTTTGAGACATCTCCTACAACTACAGCACCAGTATTGTGTTTCTGAAGCAAATCCGTTTTTTAAAAATTTTAATACCTTTTTTTAGCGAAGATTTTTCCCCCAAAAAATGCATTTTCTGCCATTTTCGGGTTCTGTCGGGACTCCTGACGACATTTTGAAACATTTCCTACAGCTGCAGCACCTGTATTGTGCTGCCGAAGTAAATACATTTTTTTGGATTTTTGCGAAATTTTAGCGAAAAAAAGTTTTTCAAAAATGTGCATTTTCTGCCATTTTCGGGTTCTGTCGGAACTCCTGATGACGTTTTGAGACATCTCCTACAACTACAGCACCAGTATTGTGTTTCTGAAGCAAATCCGTTTTTTAAAAATTTTAATACCTTTTTTTAGCGAAGATTTTTCCCCCAAAAAATGCCTTTTCTGCCATTTTCGGGTTCTGTCGGGACTCCTGACGACATTTTGAAACATTTCCTACAGCTGCAGGACCTGTATTGTGCTGCCGAAGTAAATACATTTTTTTGGATTTTTGCGAAATTTTAGCGAAAAAAAGTTTTTCAAAAATGTGCATTTTCTGCCATTTTCGGGTTCTGTCGGAACTCCTGATGACGTTTTGAGACATCTCCTACAACTACAGCACCAGTATTGTGTTTCTGAAGCAAATCCGTTTTTTAAAAATTTTAATACCTTTTTTTAGCGAAGATTTTTCCCCCAAAAAATGCATTTTCTGCCATTTTCGGGTTCTGTCGGGACTCCTGACGACATTTTGAAACATTTCCTACAGCTGCAGCACCTGTATTGTGCTGCCGCAGTAAATACATTTTTTGGGATTTTTGCATAAGGGTCCCCCCTTATGAAATTTTAGCGAAAAAAAGTTTTTCAAAAATATGCATTTTCTGCCATTTTCGGGTTCTGTCGGGACTCCTGATGACGTTTTGAGACATTTCCTACAGCTGCAACACCTGTATTGTGCTGCCGAAGTAAATACATTTTTTTGGATTTTTGCATAAGGGTCCCCCCTTACGAAATTTTAGCGAAAAAAAGTTTTTCAAAAATATGCATTTTCTGCCATTTTCGGGTTCTGTCGGGACTCCTGATGACGTTTTGAGACATTTCCTACAGCTGCAACACCTGTATTGTGCTGCCGAAGTAAATACATTTTTTTGGATTTTTGCATAAGGGTCCCCCCTTACGAAATTTTAGCGAAAAAAAGTTTTTCAAAAGTGTGCATTTTCTGCCATTTTCGGGTTCTGTCGGAACTCCTGATGACGTTTTGAGACATCTCCTACAACTACAGCACCAGTATTGTGTTTCTGAAGCAAATCCGTTTTTTAAAAATTTTAATACCTTTTTTTAGCGAAGATTTTTCCCCCAAAAAATGCATTTTCTGCCATTTTCGGGTTCTGTCGGGACTCCTGACGACATTTTGAAACATATCCTACAGCTGCAGCACCTGTATTGTGCTGCTGAAGTAAATACATTTTTTTGGATTTTTGCATAAGGGTCCCCCCTTACGAAATTTTAGCGAAAAAAAGTTTTTCAAAAATATGCATTTTCTGCCATTTTCGGGTTCTGTCGGGACTCCTGATGACGTTTTGAGACATCTCCTACAACTACAGCACCAGTATTGTGTTTCTGAAGCTAATCCGTTTTTTAAAAATTTTAATACCTTTTTTAGCAAAGATTTTCCCCAAAAATATGCATTTTCTGCCATTTTCGGGTTCTGTCGGGACTCCTGACGACATTTTGAAACATTTCCTACAGCTGCAGCACCTGTATTGTGCTGCTGAAGTAAATACATTTTTTTGGATTTTTGCATAAGGGTCCCCCCTTACGAAATTTTAGCGAAAAAAAGTTTTTCAAAAATGTGAATTTTCTGCCATTTTCGGGTTCTGTCGGAACTCCTGATGACATTTTGAGACATCTCCTACAACTACAGCACCAGTATTGTGTTTCTGAAGCAAATCCGTTTTTTAAAAATTTTAATACCTTTTTTTAGCGAAGATTTTTCCCACAAAAAATGCATTTTCTGCCATTTTCGGGTTCTGTCGGGACTCCTGACGACATTTTGAAACATATCCTACAGCTGCAGCACCTGTATTGTGCTGCCGAAGTAAATACATTTTTTTGGATTTTTGCATAAGGGTCCCCCCTTACGAAATTTTAGCGAAAAAAAGTTTTTCAAAAATATGCATTTTCTGCCATTTTCGGGTTCTGTCGGGACTCCTGATGACGTTTTGAGACATCTCCTACAACCACAGCACCAGTATTGTGTTTCTGAAGCAAATCCGTTTTTTAAAAATTTTAATACCTTTTTTAGCAAAGATTTTCCCCAAAAAATGCATTTTCTGCCATTTTCGGGTTCTGTCGGGACTCCTGACGCCATTTTGAAACATTTCCTACAGCTGCAGCACCTGTATTGTGCTGCCGAAGTAAATAAATTTTTTTGGATTTTTGCATAAGGGTCCCCCCTTACGAAATTTTAGCGAAAAAAAGTTTTTCAAAAATGTGCATTTTCTGCCATTTTCGGGTTCTGTCGGAACTCCTGATGACGTTTTGAGACATCTCCTACAACTACAGCACCAGTATTGTGTTTCTGAAGCAAATCCGTTTTTTAAAAATGTTAATACCTTTTTTTAGCGAAGATTTTTCCCCCAAAAAATGCATTTTCTGCCATTTTCGGGTTCTGTCGGGACTCCTGACGACATTTTGAAACATTTCCTACAGCTGCAGCACCTGTATTGTGCTGCCGAAGTAAATACATTTTTTTGGATTTTTGCATAAGGGTCCCCCCTTACGAAATTTTTGCGAAAAAAAGTTTTTAAAAAATGTGCATTTTCTGCCATTCTCGGGTTCTGTCGGAACTCCTGATGACGTTTTGAGACATCTCCTACAACTACAGCACCAGTATTGTGTTTCTGAAGCAAATCCGTTTTTTAAAAATTTTAATACCTTTTTTTAGCGAAGATTTTTCCCCCAAAAAATGCTTTTTCTGCCATTTTCGGGTTCTGTCGGGACTCCTGACGACATTTTGAAACATATCCTACAGCTGCAGCACCTGTATTGTGCTGCTGAAGTAAATACATTTTTTGGGATTTTTGCATAAGGGTCCCCCCTTACGAAATTTTAGCGAAAAAAAGTTTTTCAAAAATATGCATTTTCTGCCATTTTCGGGTTCTGTCGGGACTCCTGATGACGTTTTGAGACATCTCCTACAACTACAGCACCAGTATTTTGTTTCTGAAGCAAATCCGTTTTTTAAAAATTTTAATACCTTTTTTTAGCGAAGATTTTTCCCCAAGAAAATGCATTTTCTGCCATTTTCGGGTTCTGTCGGGACTCCTGACGACATTTTGAAACATTTCCTACAGCTGCAGCACCTGTATTGTGCTGCTGAAGTAAATACATTTTTTTGGATTTTTGCATAAGGGTCCCCCCTTACGAAATTTTAGCGAAAAAAAGTTTTTCAAAAATGTGCATTTTCTGCCATTTTCGGGTTCTGTCGGAACTCCTGATGACGTTTTGAGACATCTCCTACAACTACAGCACCAGTATTGTGTTTCTGAAGCAAATCTATTTTTTAAAAATTTTAATACGTTTTTTTAGCGAAGATTTTTCCCCAAAAAAATGCATTTTCTTCCATTTTCGGGTTCTGTCGGGACTCCGGACGACATTTTGAAACATATCCTACAGCTGCAGCACCTGTATTGTGCTGCTGAAGTAAATACATTTTTTTGGATTTTTGCATAAGGGTCCCCCCTTACGAAATTTTAGCGAAAAAAAGTTTTTCAAAAATATGCATTTTCTGCCATTTTCGGGTTCTGTCGGGACTCCTGATGACGTTTTGAGACATCTCCTACAACCACAGCACCAGTATTGTGTTTCTGAAGCAAATCCGTTTTTTAAAAATTTTAATACCTTTTTTAGCAAAGATTTTCCCCAAAAATATGCATTTTCTGCCATTTTCGGGTTCTGTCGGGACTCCTGACGCCATTTTGAAACATTTCCTACAGCTGCAGCACCTGTATTGTGCTGCCGAAGTAAATACATTTTTTTGGATTTTTGCATAAGGGTCCCCCCTTACGAAATTTTAGCGAAAAAAAGTTTTTCAAAAATGTGCATTTTCTGCCATTTTCGGGTTCTGTCGGAACTCCTGATGACGTTTTGAGACATCTCCTACAACTACAGCACCAGTATTGTGTTTCTGAAGCAAATCCGTTTTTTAAAAATTTTAATACCTTTTTTTAGCGAAGATTTTTCCCCCAAAAAATGCATTTTCTGCCATTTTCGGGTTCTGTCGGGACTCCTGACGACATTTTGAAACATTTCCTACAGCTGCAGCACCTGTATTGTGCTGCCGAAGTAAATACATTTTTTTGGATTTTTGCATACATTTTAGCGAAAAAAAGTTTTTCAAAAATGTGAATTTTCTGCCATTTTTGGGTTCTGTCTGAACTCCTGATGACGTTTTGAGACATCTCCTACAACTACAGCACCAGTATTGTGTTTCTCAAGCAAATCCGTTTATTAAAAATTGTAATACCTTTTTTAGCAAAGATTTTTCCCCAAAAATATGCATTTTCTGCCATTTCCGGGTTCTGTCGGGACTCCTGACGACATTTTGAAACATATCCTACAGCTGCAGCACCTGTATTGTGCTGCTGAAGTAAATACATTTTTTGGGATTTTTGCATAAGGGTCCCCCCTTACGAAATTTTAGCGAAAAAAAGTTTTTCAAAAATATGCATTTTCTGCCATTTTCGGGTTCTGTCGGGACTCCTGATGACGTTTTGAGACATCTCCTACAACTACAGCACCAGTATTTTGTTTCTGAAGCAAATCCGTTTTTTAAAAATTTTAATACCTTTTTTAGCAAAGATTTTTCCCCAAAAATATGCATTTTCTGCCATTTCCGGGTTCTGTCGGGACTCCTGACGACATTTTGAAACATTTCCTACAGCTGCAGCACCTGTATTGTGCTGCCGAAGTAAATACATTTTTTTGGATTTTTGCATAAGGGTACCCCCTTACGAAATTTTAGCGAAAAAAAGTTTTTCAAAAATGTGCATTTTCTGCCATTTTCGGGTTCTGTCGGAACTCCTGATGACGTTTTGAGACATCTCCTACAACTACAGCACCAGTATTGTGTTTCTGAAGCAAATCCGTTTTTTAAAAATTTTAATACCTTTTTTTAGCGAAGATTTTTCCCCCCAAAAATGCATTTTCTGCCATTTTCGGGTTCTGTCGGGACTCCTGACGACATTTTGAAACATATCCTACAGCTGCAGCACCTGTATTGTGCTGCTGAAGTAAATACATTTTTTTGGATTTTTGCATAAGGGTCCCCCCTTACGAAATTTTAGCGAAAAAAAGTTTTTCAAAAATATGCATTTTCTGCCATTTTCGGGTTCTGTCGGGACTCCTGATGACGTTTTGAGACATCTCCTACAACTACAGCACCAGTATTGTGTTTCTGAAGCAAATCCGTTTTTTAAAAATTTTAATACCTTTTTTAGCAAAGATTTTCCCCAAAAATATGCATTTTCTGCCATTTTCGGGTTCTGTCGGGACTCCTGACGACATTTTGAAACATTTCCTACAGCTGCAGCACCTGTATTGTGCTGCCGAAGTAAATACATTTTTTTGGATTTTTGCATAAGGGTCCCCCCTTACGAAATTTTAGCGAAAAAAAGTTTTTAAAAAATGTGCATTTTCTGCCATTTTCGGGTTCTGTCGGAACTCCTGATGACGTTTTGAGACATTTCCTACAACTACAGCACCAGTATTGTGTTTCTGAAGCAAATCCGTTTTTTAAAAATTTTAATACCTTTTTTAGCAAAGATTTTCCCCAAAAATATGCATTTTCTGCCATTTTCGGGTTCTGTCGGGACTCCTGACGACATTTTGAAACATTTCCTACAGCTGCAGCACCTGTATTGTGCTGCTGAAGTAAATACATTTTTTTGGATTTTTGCATAAGGGTCCCCCCTTACGAAATTTTAGCGAAAAAAAGTTTTTAAAAAATATGCATTTTCTGCCATTTTCGGGTTCTGTCGGGACTCCTGATGACGTTTTGAGACATCTCCTACAACTACAGCACCAGTATTGTGTTTCTGAAGCAAATCCGTTTTTAAAAAATTTTAATACCTTTTTTAGCAAAGATTTTCCCCTAAAAATATGCATTTTCTGCCATTTTCGGGTTCTGTCGGGACTCCTGACGACATTTTGAAACATTTCCTACAGCTGCAGCACCTGTATTGTGCTGCCGAAGTAAATACATTTTTTTGGATTTTTGCATAAGGGTACCCCCTTACGAAATTTTAGCGAAAAAAAGTTTTTCAAAAATGTGCATTTTCTGCCATTCTCGGGTTCTGTCGGAACTCCTGATGACGTTTTGAGACATCTCCTACAACTACAGCACCAGTATTGTGTTTCTGAAGCAAATCCGTTTTTTAAAAATTTTAATACCTTTTTTTAGCGAAGATTTTTCCCCCCAAAAATGCATTTTCTGCCATTTTCGGGTTCTGTCGGGACTCCTGACGACACTTTGAAACATTTCCTACAGCTGCAGCACCTGTATTGTGCTGCTGAAGTAAATACATTTTTTTGGATTTTTGCATAAGAAATTTTAGCGAAAAAAAGTTTTTCAAAAATATGCATTTTCTGCCATTTTCGGGTTCTGTCGGGACTCCTGATGACGTTTTGAGACATCTCCTACAACTACAGCACCAGTATTGTGTTTCTGAAGCAAATCCGATTTTAAAAAATTTTAATACCTTTTTTAGCAAAGATTTTCCCCAAAAATATGCATTTTCTGCCATTTTCGGGTTCTGTCGGGACTCCTGACGACATTTTGAAACATTTCCTACAGCTGCAGCACCTGTATTGTGCTGCTGAAGTAAATACATTTTTTTGGATTTTTGCATAAGGGTCCCCCCTTACGAAATTTTAGCGAAAAAAAGTTTTTCAAAAATATGCATTTTCTGCCATTTTCGGGTTCTGTTGGGACTCCTGATGACGTTTTGAGACATCTCCTACAACTACAGCACCAGTATTTTGTTTCTGAAGCAAATCCGTTTTTTAAAAATTTTTATACCTTTTTTTAGCGAAGATTTTTCCCCAAGAAAATGCATTTTCTGCCATTTTCGGGTTCTGTCGGGACTCCTGACGACATTTTGAAACATTTCCTACAGCTGCAGCACCTGTATTGTGCTGCCGAAGTAAATACATTTTTTTGGATTTTTGCATAAGGGTACCCCCTTACGAAATTTTAGCGAAAAAAAGTTTTTCAAAAATGTGCATTTTCTGCCATTTTCGGGTTCTGTCGGAACTCCTGATGACGTTTTGAGACATCTCCTACAACTACAGCACCAGTATTGTGTTTCTGAAGCAAATCCGTTTTTTAAAAATTTTAATACCTTTTTTTAGCGAAGATTTTTCCCCCCAAAAATGCATTTTCTGCCATTTTCGGGTTCTGTCGGGACTCCTGACGACATTTTGAAACATATCCTACAGCTGCAGCACCTGTATTGTGCTGCTGAAGTAAATACATTTTTTTGGATTTTTGCATAAGGGTCCCCCCTTACGAAATTTTAGCGAAAAAAAGTTTTTCAAAAATATGCATTTTCTGCCATTTTCGGGTTCTGTCGGGACTCCTGATGACGTTTTGAGACATTTCCTACAGCTGCAACACCTGTATTGTGCTGCCGAAGTAAATAAATTTTTTTGGATTTTTGGATAAGGGTCCCCCCTTACGAAATTTTAGCGAAAAAAAGTTTTTCAAAAGTGTGCATTTTCTGCCATTTTCGGGTTCTGTCGGAACTCCTGATGACGTTTTGAGACATCTCCTACAACTACAGCACCAGTATTGTGTTTCTGAAGCAAATCCGTTTTTTAAAAATTTTAATACCTTTTTTTAGCGAAGATTTTTCCCCAAAAAAATGCATTTTCTGCCATTTTCGGGTTCTGTCGGGACTCCTGACGACATTTTGAAACATATCCTACAGCTGCAGCACCTGTATTGTGCTGCTGAAGTAAATACATTTTTTTGGATTTTTGCATAAGGGTCCCTCCCCCCTTACGAAATTTTAGCGAAAAAAAGTTTTTCAAAAATATGCATTTTCTGCCATTTTCGGGTTCTGTCGGGACTCCTGATGACGTTTTGAGACATCTCCTACAACTACAGCACCAGTATTGTGTTTCTGAAGCAAATCCGTTTTTTAAAAATTTTAATACCTTTTTTAGCAAAGATTTTCCCCAAAAATATGCATTTTCTGCCATTTTCGGGTTCTGTCGGGACTCCTGACGACATTTTGAAACATTTCCTACAGCTGCAGCACCTGTATTGTGCTGCCGAAGTAAATACATTTTTTTGGATTTTTGCATAAGGGTCCCCCCTTACGAAATTTTAGCGAAAAAAAGTTTTTCAAAAATGTGCATTTTCTGCCATTTTCGGGTTCTGTCGGAACTGATGACGTTTTGAGACATTTCCTACAACTACAGCACCAGTATTGTGTTTCTGAAGCAAATCCGTTTTTTAAAAATTTTAATACCTTTTTTAGCAAAGATTTTCCCCAAAAATATGCATTTTCTGCCATTTTCGGGTTCTGTCGGGACTCCTGACGACATTTTGAAACATTTCCTACAGCTGCAGCACCTGTATTGTGCTGCCGAAGTAAATACATTTTTTTGGATTTTTGCATAAGGGTCCCCCATTACGAAATTTTAGCGAAAAAAAGTTTTTCAAAAATGTGCATTTTCTGCCATTTTCGGGTTCTGTCGGAACTCCTGATGACGTTTTGAGACATCTCCTACAACTACAGCACCAGTATTGTGTTTCTGAAGCAAATCCGTTTTTTAAAAATTTTAATACCTTTTTTTAGCGAAGATTTTTCCCCAAAAAAATGCATTTTCTGCCATTTTCGGTTTCTGTCGGGACTCCTGACGACATTTTGAAACATATCCTACAGCTGCAGCACCTGTATTGTGCTGCCGAAGTAAATACATTTTTGGGGATTTTTGCATAAGGGTCCCCCCTTACGAAATTTTAGCGAAAAAAAGTTTTTCAAAAATGTGCATTTTCTGCCATTTTCGGGTTCTGTCGGAACTCCTGATGACGTTTTGAGACATCTCCTACAACTACAGCACCAGTATTGTGTTTCTGAAGCAAATCCGTTTTTTAAAAATTTTAATACCTTTTTTTAGCGAAGATTTTCCCCCCAAAAAATGCATTTTCTGCCATTTTCGGTTTCTGTCGGGACTCCTGACGACATTTTGAAACATATCCTACAGCTGCAGCACCTGTATTGTGCTGCCGAAGTAAATACATTTTTTTGGATTTTTGCATAAGGGTCCCCCCTTACGAAATTTTAGCGAAAAAAAGTTTTTCAAAAATGTGCATTTTCTGCCATTTTCGGGTTCTGTCGGAACTCCTGATGACGTTTTGAGACATCTCCTACAACTACAGCACCAGTATTGTGTTTCTGAAGCAAATCCGTTTTTTAAAAATTTTAATACCTTTTTTTAGCGAAGATTTTTCCCCCAAAAAATGCATTTTCTGCCATTTTCGGGTTCTGTCGGGACTCCTGACGACATTTTGAAACATTTCCTACAGCTGCAGCACCTGTATTGTGCTGCCGAAGTAAATACATTTTTTGGATTTTTGCATAAGGGTCCCCCCTTACGAAATTTTTGCGAAAATAAAGTTTTTCAAAAATGTGCATTTTCTGCCATTTTTGGGTTCTGTCGGAACTCCTGATGACGTTTTGAGACATCTCCTACAACTACAGCACCAGTATTGTGTTTCTGAAGCAAATCCGTTTTTTAAAAATTTTAATACCTTTTTTAGCAAAGATTTTTCCCCAAAAATATGCATTTTCTGCCATTTCCCGGTTCTGTCGGAACTCCTGATGACGTTTTGAGACATCTCCTACAACTACAGCACCAGTATTGTGTTTCTGAAGCAAATCCGTTTTTTAAAAATTTTAATACCTTTTTTTAGCGAAGATTTTCCCCCCAAAAAATGCATTTTCTGCCATTTTCGGGTTCTGTCGGGACTCCTGACGACATTTTGAAACATATCCTACAGCTGCAGCACCTGTATTGTGCTGCTGAAGTAAATACATTTTTTGGGATTTTTGCATAAGGGTCCCCCCTTACGAAATTTTAGCGAAAAAAAGTTTTTCAAAAATATGCATTTTCTGCCATTTTCGGGTTCTGTCGGGACTCCTGATGACGTTTTGAGACATCTCCTACAACTACAGCACCAGTATTGTGTTTCTGAAGCAAATCCGTTTTTTAAAAATTTTAATACCTTTTTTTAGCGAAGATTTTTCCCCCAAAAAATGCATTTTCTGCCATTTTCGGGTTCTGTCGGGACTCCTGACGACATTTTGAAACATTTCCTACAGCTGCAGCACCTGTATTGTGCTGCCGAAGTAAATACATTTTTTTGGATTTTTGCATAAGGGTCCCCCCTTACGAAATTTTAGCGAAAAAAAGTTTTTCAAAAATGTGCATTTTCTGCCATTTTCGGGTTCTGTCGGAACTCCTGATGACATTTTGAGACATCTCCTACAACTACAGCACCAGTATTGTGTTTCTGAAGCAAATCCGTTTTTTAAAAATTTTAATACCTTTTTTTAGCGAAGATTTTTCCCCAAAAAAATGCATTTTCTGCCATTTTCGGGTTCTGTCGGGACTCCTGACGACATTTTGAAACATTTCCTACAGCTGCAGCACCTGTATTGTGCTGCCGAAGTAAATACATTTTTTTGGATTTTTGCATAAGGGTCCCCCCTTACGAAATTTTTGCGAAAAAAAGTTTTTCAAAAATGTGCATTTTCTGCCATTTTCGGGTTCTGTAGGAACTCCTGATGACGTTTTGAGACATCTCCTACAACTACAGCACCAGTATTGTGTTTCTGAAGCAAATCCGTTTTTTAAAAATTTTAATACCTTTTTTTAGCGAAGATTTTTCCCCCAAAAAATGCATTTTCTGCCATTTTCGGGTTCTGTCGGGACTCCTGACGACATTTTGAAACATTTCCTACAGCTGCAGCACCTGTATTGTGCTGCCGAAGTAAATACATTTTTTTGGATTTTTGCATAAGGGTCCCCCCTTACGAAATTTTAGCGAAAAAAAGTTTTTCAAAAATGTGCATTTTCTGCCATTTTCGGGTTCTGTCGGAACTCCTGATGACGTTTTGAGACATCTCCTACAACTACAGCACCAGTATTGTGTTTCTGAAGCAAATCCGTTTTTTAAAAATTTTAATACCTTTTTTTAGCGAAGATTTTTCCCCCCAAAAATGCACTTTCTGCCATTTTCGGGTTCTGTCGGGACTCCTGACGACATTTTGAAACATTTCCTACAGCTGCAGCACCTGTATTGTGCTGCTGAAGTAAATACATTTTTTTGGGATTTTTGCATAAGGGTCCCCCCTTACGAAATTTTTGCGAAAAAAAGTTTTTCAAAAATGTGCATTTTCTGCCATTTTCGGGTTCTGTCGGAACTCCTGATGACGTTTTGAGACATCTCCTACAACTACAGCACCAGTATTGTGTTTCTGAAGCAAATCCGTTTTTTAAAAATTTTAATACCTTTTTTTAGCGAAGATTTTTCCCCCAAAAAATGCATTTTCTGCCATTTTCGGTTTCTGTCGGGACTCCTGACGACATTTTGAAACATATCCTACAGCTGCAGCACCTGTATTGTGCTGCCGAAGTAAATACATTTTTTTGGATTTTTGCATAAGGGTCCCCCCTTACGAAATTTTAGCGAAAAAAAGTTTTTCAAATATGTGCATTTTCTGCCATTTTCGGGTTCTGTCGGAACTCCTGATGACGTTTTGAGACATCTCCTACAACTACAGCACCAGTATTGTGTTTCTGAAGCAAATCCGTTTTTTAAAAATTTTAATACCTTTTTTTAGCGAAGATTTTTCCCCCAAAAAATGCATTTTCTGCCATTTTCGGGTTCTGTCGGGACTCCTGACGACATTTTGAAACATTTCCTACAGCTGCAGCACCTGTATTGTGCTGCTGAAGTAAATACATTTTTTTGGATTTTTGCATAAGGGTCCCCCCTTACGAAATTTTAGCGAAAAAAAGTTTTTCAAAAATGTGCATTTTCTGCCATTTTCGGGTTCTGTCGGAACTCCTGATGACGTTTTGAGACATCTCCTACAACTACAGCACCAGTATTGTGTTTCTGAAGCAAATCCGTTTTTTAAAAATTTTAATACCTTTTTTTAGCGAAGATTTTTCCCCCAAAAAATGCATTTTCTGCCATTTTCGGGTTCTGTCGGGACTCCTGACGACATTTTGAAACATTTCCTACAGCTGCAGCACCTGTATTGTGCTGCCGAAGTAAATAAATTTTTTGGGATTTTTGCATAAGGGTCCCCCCTTACGAAATTTTAGCGAAAAAAAGTTTTTCAAAAATGTGCATTTTCTGCCATTCTCGGGTTCTGTCGGAACTCCTGATGACGTTTTGAGACATCTCCTACAACTACAGCACCAGTATTGTGTTTCTGAAGCAAATCCGTTTTTTAAAAATTTTAATACCTTTTTTTAGCGAAGATTTTTCCCCCAAAAAATGCATTTTCTGCCATTTTCGGGTTCTGTCGGGACTCCTGACGACATTTTGAAACATATCCTACAGCTGCAGCACCTGTATTGTGCTGCTGAAGTAAATACATTTTTTGGGATTTTTGCATAAGGGTCCCCCCTTACGAAATTTTAGCGAAAAAAAGTTTTTCAAAAATATGCATTTTCTGCCATTTTCGGGTTCTGTCGGGACTCCTGATGACGTTTTGAGACATCTCCTACAACTACAGCACCAGTATTTTGTTTCTGAAGCAAATCCGTTTTTTAAAAATTTTAATACCTTTTTTTAGCGAAGATTTTTCCCCAAGAAAATGCATTTTCTGCCATTTTCGGGTTCTGTCGGGACTCCTGATGACATTTTGAAACATTTCCTACAGCTGCAGCACCTGTATTGTGCTGCCGAAGTAAATACATTTTTTTGGATTTTTGCATAAGGGTACCCCCTTACGAAATTTTAGCGAAAAAAAGTTTTTCAAAAATGTGCATTTTCTGCCATTTTCGGGTTCTGTCGGAACTCCTGATGACGTTTTGAGACATCTCCTACAACTACAGCACCAGTATTGTGTTTCTGAAGCAAATCCGTTTTTAAAAATTTTAATACCTTTTTTTAGCGAAGATTTTTCCCCCCAAAAATGCATTTTCTGCCATTTTCGGGTTCTGTCGGGACTCTTGACGACATTTTGAAACATATCCTACAGCTGCAGCACCTGTATTGTGCTGCTGAAGTAAATACATTTTTTTGGATTTTTGCATAAGGGTCCCCCCTTACGAAATTTTAGCGAAAAAAAGTTTTTCAAAAATATGCATTTTCTGCCATTTTCGGGTTCTGTCGGGACTCCTGATGACGTTTTGAGACATTTCCTACAGCTGCAACACCTGTATTGTGCTGCCGAAGTAAATACATTT
Organism: Nerophis ophidion; assembly: GCF_033978795.1. Classification (NCBI taxonomy): domain Eukaryota; kingdom Metazoa; phylum Chordata; class Actinopteri; order Syngnathiformes; family Syngnathidae; genus Nerophis; species Nerophis ophidion. Next base: position 1,089,237 of record NC_084628.1, on the reverse strand, counting down.
TTTTGGATTTTTGGATAAGGGTCCCCCCTTACGAAATTTTAGCGAAAAAAAGTTTTTCAAAAATGTGCATTTTCTGCCATTTTCGGGTTCTGTCGGAACTCCTGATGACGTTTTGAGACATCTCCTACAACTACAGCACCAGTATTGTGTTTCTGAAGCAAATCCGTTTTTTAAAAATTTTAATACCTTTTTTTAGCGAAGATTTTTCCCCCAAAAAATGCATTTTCTGCCATTTTCGGGTTCTGTCGGGACTCCTGACGACATTTTGAAACATTTCCTACAGCTGCAGCACCTGTATTGTGCTGCCGAAGTAAATACATTTTTTTGGATTTTTGCATAAGGGTCCCCCCTTACGAAATTTTAGCGAAAAAAAGTTTTTCAAAAATGTGCATTTTCTGCCATTTTCGGGTTCTGTCGGAACTCCTGATGACGTTTTGAGACATCTCCTACAACTACAGCACCAGTATTGTGTTTCTGAAGCAAATCCGTTTTTTAAAAATTTTAATACCTTTTTTTAGCGAAGATTTTTCCCCCAAAAAATGCATTTTCTGCCATTTTCGGGTTCTGTCGGGACTCCTGACGACATTTTGAAACATTTCCTACAGCTGCAGCACCTGTATTGTGCTGCCGAAGTAAATACATTTTTGGGGATTTTTGCATAAGGGTCCCCCCTTACGAAATTTTTGCGAAAAAAAGTTTTTCAAAAATGTGCATTTTCTGCCATTTTCGGGTTCTGTCGGAACTCCTGATGACGTTTTGAGACATCTCCTACAACTACAGCACCAGTATTGTGTTTCTGAAGCAAATCCGTTTTTTAAAAATTTTAATACCTTTTTTTAGCGAAGATTTTTCCCCCAAAAAATGCATTTTCTGCCATTTTCGGTTTCTGTCGGGACTCCTGACGACATTTTGAAACATATCCTAGAGCTGCAGCACCTGTATTGTGCTGCCGAAGTAAATACATTTTTTTGGATTTTTGCATAAGGGTCCCCCCTTACGAAATTTTAGCGAAAAAAAGTTTTTCAAATATGTGCATTTTCTGCCATTTTCGGGTTCTGTCGGAACTCCTGATGACGTTTTGAGACATCTCCTACAACTAC